>NW_016690186.1:7307936-7372289 GCF_001604755.1 Lepidothrix coronata | reverse complement strand
CTTTAGCGACCAGCGTGCTTGTAGCAAACGTGGGTAGAGCCCATCCCCAAATCTTCATTCATAAAGCCTAGCCATGATATGTGGCACTTAGGGACGTGGTTTAGTGATGGACTTGGCAGTGCAGGGTTAGCGGTTGGGCTTGACGATCTTGGAGATCTTTTACAAACTAAATGATTCTATTATTCTGTGAAGTAGCTTGGGGTTTCCCAAACCAGCAGGCACTGTAGCTGCACAGCAAGACAGGGTTTCCTCTTCTGGGACTTCACATGCCTCCTGGTAAGGCTCCATGTTCATTTAGCTCTCTTGCTATTAGTAGCTCAGTATAGCTTAAAACAGTATAAAAGTATATATATTTTGTTGTACCTTCCTATTGTACTTTTAAATGTTTTATAAGGTTTTAAAGCCGTAGGGTATTGTACCTCACGGAACAGAGTTTGACATATAAATCCGTGTAATGTTTGGTTTGGCATTTGTGACCTGAACATCCCAAAAAAAGAGGCACCTCCATAAAAGATCATGAGTCAAGACAGAAAAAACAGAGCAGACTGTAATGCTGACTATAAACAAAAAAAAGTAAATCTGCTTAAATTGCAACTATAATACAGGTGTGGTTAGTGCTGATATTAAATGCGATTTCACTTGGTTGTTTTCATTAGTAAATAAATTCCCATTTGTAACTGTATTCCCATTACTTAGTCTTTTCATCATATATGCTATATATCCAGCTAACTCATTCTCACTTTTTTTAATTAAATTTTCTATTCTCTGATTTTTGCAGCTCTTATCTATAGTATCTCATTTCTTTCAGCATCTTCAGCATCTTTTCCTGAACAGCTAGCATTCTTTGTTACTTAACTTGTTTCATGTCAAGTTTTTAATTTTTCCCATTTAAATTAACTATTTTAACTAATGAGATTAAATTTTCACATCTATTTCTGCCCTTCATGTTGCTGTCACATGGTTAAGTTAATTCCATAGTGCTGCCAAGTTTCTAGCACTTAGGAAAAGCTTAAGGCAAATATTGCAAGTTTCTCATTCCAGCTAATTTGCTTGTTACATTTAACTGATGATTTATCAATTTCAGAGAAAATAAAACTATTGTAAAAAGGATCACTGACAGATTAAAAACCCTGAAGCATATTAGATTGATTTTATAGGGTTATAGTAGACTGAAACCAGTGTTGGATGTGAAACTGATTTAAGATCTAAGGACTTGAAAAAGGTCTGTCTTCAGAAGAGGTAAGGCCTGCTGTCTGAACAGAAATTTTGGAGAGTGGGTAGCTGGTTTGTATTTTAAATATGCTATTTGAAAGCCTCCAGAAAGCTTAAAACAGCAGAAACAGATTCAGTGTGCACTGTATAAGTCTCAATTGTTGGAAATGGGTTATGCAGACCAAACTATGGGCAGTATATATATATATAACCTAATAACTCTTGGGAAGGAAATCTGAACTGTTGGTTGCAGTAATGCTTTCTTATGCCTGGAAGGTAAAGAAGGTACTTCTACATGAGTGTCAGATGAGCCCGTTCATGGGTTATTTGAAGTGGTAAAAAAGGTCAGTTTGCCAAGGCTGGGTGTTCATGGAGTGAACAGCTGGGTGTATCTTCAGCTGACTTTGAAAAGCAGTTACTGTGTTTGGCAGTATCCCCTGGCGTAAAAAAGATGTAGACAAGAATGATGTCTTAATTCAGAGTTTTTCAATGCATGGGATGTTTTGGTGGTCACAGTCACCCAAGAGAACAAAGATTTTAGAAAAGAAACAAAACTCCAGGTAATGACAAAAGTAAGTTTTCTTACATCTGCTGTAACCTCTTCAGTTATGAAAAATAGCTTTGAAATTCCAAATTCTTTGGTCCTTGTTATTCTGAATCACTTTCTGCATTTCTCTTAACTTTGTTAATGAAGACTGTATACTGATAACACACTTTTCCAGTGTGGAAAAAGAACCCTTCCTTTTATTTGCTGTGCAGTTTCATAGAATAATGGGTACCTCTGCTTTGTTTGGACACTTATGGCACTTTAACTTTTTTTTTAAAGATACATGTATTTGTAAATCTGGGCTTTGTTCACTGGGCTATGGGGGCTTTTTTCTTCTTTGTTATAATTGTGCTATGCCTTTTCTTGTGTTGTATTTCAGATTGCTTCCTTTTCTCCTTGCTTCATATATTTTTTTCTCTCACTATACTGGTTTTCCTACTTCCTCTTTTTACATTCTTCTGTGCCTTGCAGCTTTAGTGCATACACTTCCGTCATCTTCAGCTGTTTCTTTTTGTCTCTTTCAGATATGCTTTTACTCCCGAGCATTTGCATGGGGGTGTCAGAGACTCCCTCAGAAGCTGAATGGCCCCAAGAAGATAAAAGCTGGGTCTTAAACTCCGCTCTTCCTGAAGTGCAAGAACAGCAGATATCATGCCTTCCCTTGCACCCTCCTCCTTCTGCCATCAGTCACTATTGGGCTCCACTAGAACTGAAGTTTCCCCATCTCCTGGTCTCTGAGCATCATTTGGCATGTGGGAGGTAACTTGCTGTACCCTGGTTGTTACATTGTGTGTGTAAAACAGCTTCATATACGTAAAAAATGATGTAATTTGGTGAGACTTGGCAGAGCTCTGAAGGGTACAGAGGCTGCCTGCCTCCTGTCTTTATCACCTCTTCTTCCACCATCTTCCTAGCTTGCTCTGATACTTGGAAACTATAACCATTGCTTTTGTCACTTGAGATTTTGGGCTGATTTGTTCTGGAATAGGATAGACATGGTGAGAGTTGAGATAAGGCGAGAGTTGTGGTGATGAGGGACAGGGGTTGCTGTGTGAGAGAGGACAGAGTCTGTTTGTCCCTGGCACCATTAAGGCCCTTAGCCACCTAGTCATGCAACTGATCCCCATGCCTGTTGTTACCTGTACTAATGGAGTTTGGGAGGGTACAGCTACCTGTGTTGTGACCACCCTGGAAATTAAGCTGTAGCCATGTGCTTCTAGTTCTCATCTCATGCAATTTCTATTCTGTAGTTGTTTCTATTGCTGCTGATAGCGATTTAAAGCAGTAACACTGTAAAATCAAGAAAGGTTGTTACTGGAAATGGTCAAAAAGAGGCTCCTGCAATCTGAAAAATCTATAAGCAGCAGTGCATGGAAATCTCTATCAGGGCATAAAAAGAGCTGTATAATTTTTTGCATTCTGTTCACATTTTACATGATTTTCAGTGTATCAAATATTAGAATTTGTCTATCTTTTTACCTGAAAAACACAGTTGCAAGGGAAGTTTAATAGATGAGTAATTATTTTTTATCTCCTAATATTTTGTTGGACTTTGTGCTTTTTGTACCACGTTAATGAACCATACAGCAGGCCTTGGATTTTGTAATTGCTTATGCGGTGTTCAGTTTGGGCAGATATAAGCCATACCCCTTCAGCATTATGGGTAAAGTCAAGCATGTGCATAAACGAAATTCAAAATCTATTGAAATGTAGCCCAGACATAGCTATGATACACTGAAGGTCATGCACGCATTCCCATCACACGAGCAAAAACTTTCAGTTATACTCTGAAATTCGTTTTTAGGGCTGTGTTGTATGCATCCTGTCACGAACAGCCTTGCTTTACAAGGGGAGCGAGTTGCACGTCCCCACTCAGCCTTTCTTCAAGCCGAGCCCCGGGCGTGAAGGTCAAGTGAGACAACTTTGTCCCCTTCACCCTTCCAGGTCCGCGCCGCTTTCGCCTTCTCGGCCTGTCAGCAAGTTCGTATCGTGCCATAGGGAACTCCTACACTTGCCGGCGTTCCTTTTGTTTCGAATGGAAACCCCAAGGCCACCTGCAGCCCAGGTACAGCCGGGGGTGGTGTGGCGCACGTAGGCGGGCCGAAGGATAGCACGGCGAGAAGAGCAGCACCCAGCCCCGTTCGCTTCCAGCTCCGCGGCTCTGCCGCGCTCACCCCACGTTACCCACCCGGCGTTACCCACCCGGGGCTCCGGGCGCGCCCTCTCGGCCCCCCAGCCCCGCCCGCCGAGGGGTCTCTCCGCTGCCGCCAACTTTCACCCGGCGGGGCGCGGGGCTCCGCACGGCCCCGTACACACTGCGGGCGGGCGGGCGACCTCAGGGGGCGGCGAAGCCGGGCTCGGCTCGGATGGGTTGGGCTGGGCTGGGCTAGGCTGGGGCGGGCGCCGCCGCAGTAGGGCGCGCTGGCGGCGTGGGACCGCCCTCCGCCCGTCCTCCCCTCCCTCCCATCCTCCCCTCCCTCCCTCCCTCCCGCCGCCGGCAGGGGAGGCCGGGCGGCCGGGCCCACGTGCGCGGTGCCCGGGAGCCGCAGGAGCGGCGCTGCCATGTGTTTCCCTGGGCGCGCCGGCGGCCGGGGCAGCGCCTGAGCGCCCCCCGCCCGCAATGCTGCGGGGCGCCGCGGGGCTCTGCGCGACGCGGCCGCCCGCTGGCCCCTCGCCTTCTCCTCCTCCATGAGCACCTCGGCGGCGGCGGCCCCCGTCAGGCTGATGCCCGGCGGACACCCGGAGCAGGCGGCCGCCTGCGCCCCCGCCGCGGGCTCGGCGGCCGAGCGGGGCAGCCCCGCCGCCAAGGTGCCCGGCGCGCCCGCCGCCGCCCCGCCGCCGCGCCCCGCGCCCTCACCCGCGGGGTCCCCGGTGCCGCAGGCGGCCGCTCCCGGGGTCCCGCGGCCGGTGGCGCTCAAGGGTCCGCCCACGGCCACCCTCCAGTTGCCGGCCAACTTGCAGCTGCCCCCAGGTGAGTGATCCCTAGCGGGCTGCCCCGATTGCGGGCATGGTACCGTGTCGCCACTTCCCTGGGATGTCGCGGTCCTTGCTGTCGCGGAGCGGGTCGGCAGGACGGGTATCCCGCCGCCCTGCCCTTGCTGCTGGGGACGAGGCGTGGCGAAGGACGGGCCGGGCGGCGGGGGATGGTGGTGGTGGTAAAGGTGTGTGTTGCGCAGGTTGGTTTGCTGCCCCAAACTTCTGGGAACCGGGATGCGTGTCTGTCTTGCAGGGCTTTGGGAATGTGACTGTGTTCAGTCAGTTAGCACTGGGGATGCTTACAGCCTATCTGGAGGATGGATCTGGAAGTCTCTGGATTCAGGCAACTTCTTACTTTGCTGGATAGCACGAGGAGCAGAAGGAATATAACCAAAAACATAGTGGTCAAGTTACCATAATATGTGACTTGAAAACGACTGATGGAGGCTTTCGTAGAACTTGGATGAAGGAGTATCCGGGGAGGGGTGTGTGAGCGGGGATTGGCGACTGCAGAGCGAGTCCCGTAACTTACCGTGCGGTAAGACTGCCCGCGCTCCCGGGCAGTCCCACAGGAATTCTTTTCACTGGCACAACCAGGCCGATAGACCGTCAGTGAAACAGAATATTGCCGTGCCTAAGGAGGGCACTGCTGAAAGTTCATTACGTGTTGCTCCTTGAAACGCTTTTTTTTTGTGTAAAAGCTATGTGGAAAACGAAGAGTTCAGAGAGGTCCCGCGCTTCCTATGGCGGCAACGAAAATATTAATGGAGGAATTGCATAGTGCTGATAAAGACAGCTTAATTGGATAGCAGCAGAGGGTTAGCCAGGGCTCCTACCTGCGCTTTCTCTCAAGAGGAAGAAAATGCTGTTGGTTCTGAACTTCCCGCTCTTTCCTGTCGGGCTGCATTTAAATGCTTTTTAAAAAAGAAAGTGACTTTGATTCAACTGGTTTTGATCTTGCTCTATTGAGACCCCAAGATATGTAATGACTTTATTGTTATTTGGTGCTGTAATTATTTCCTGCCAGGACAGTTCTGTTGTTGGAGCATCTGTTGCAATTACTTTCAGGTCGGATGTTGCAGAAAAGGATGACTGGTTTTACAGTAATTCCTGTGCTAGTAGTGCATATTTGTTTTTTTTTTCTCTTTCTTTCCTCTTTTTTTTTTTTAATTGCAATGTCTTTACCAAAGACATGCACTTCCCAAGGATATGTATAATGCTGATGTAATTTTAAAAAGTTGTCTTTAGTCAGTAAGTTTCACTGTAGATTTCCCAGCACTCAGATGATGCTATAATGTCTGGGTAGTCAGCAGTCAAGGATGAGTCTAAATCTTTCCACTGAAATGAGCCATGATGGAAATATATTAACTTCTTGTAGCAGGAGTCCCCAGGTATTCCGGTTTTGTATCTAATATTTTTGCTTTTGGGAATGTATTGACATTCAGTGAAACACCTTTCTATGAAGGTGAATGCTCGTGCAAATTGCCTGCAGTTGGGGAACTACAAGTTGGCAAAACTTATGTTTTCTTCGTAGTGGGCTGGCTTTGATTACATCAAGGTATACTGTTGAATGTCATCTGACTTGTATTGTGGCAGTAGGCAGATGTAACAAAACTAGCGTTACCCTTCAGTTGCATCAGCTTGTTTTCCTTGCTCCTGGGACAATGCAGCCTTTGTATTGGAAGTTCAGAGGTGCTGGTGCTGTGCAGCATTGTAAATTAAAAGTAACAGTATGGATTTTAGTGCTTCAGAAGAAACGTAGAAGTTGTCAGATTTCAAATGGATCAATGTTTCATGGAAACTTGCCTAAATAATTGTTGTAAGGATGATATAAAAATGCATTCTGGCTTGAGTAAATGTTAGTATTTTACCTCTATCTTCTATGTGGATTCAATTTTTAATTAATAATAAAAAATGCAAGATGAATAGCATTAAACCTGCAAGTGTTAGCTTAACATGATTAAAAAAAGAAGGTGGAATAAACAACCAAAATATTAGGCTTGAAAAGTTTGTATTTCAAATAAACTGACAAATCTAGCCATGCAGGATAAAATACAGAAGGGAGAATGCTCTTGGCTTTAAAATGACAGCATTCAACTTTTGTGGCATCTGGTAAGAAAAATGCATACAGAAAACATCCTTCCCTTGAGTTTCAAAGGAAGATGTTTGAGCTGTCTTGTTCTGAGGACAGCACTGCCCTTACTGGTCATCCTGAATTACTCATGAACTGCTTTCATCCTGGAGCATGCATTGCTCCTGTGCTTCTACAGTGCTGCAGTCCGGGGAAGGAAGGGCACCAGTGGAGCTGTGTTTGCCCCCGTGGCTTGGAGGGCAGTGGAGGTTCATGAAAGTCATGGATTTATGCTGTACTTTCTCTTCCGTTTCTACCTCCCCTTTCCTCTTGCTCAGAATAAAGCCAGGAGGTGGAAAAGGCAGATGACCAGGTATGACTCCTTGTGTCTCTGAGCACAGATTGCTCTTTTTACCTGCTTACCTAGGAAAGATTACTGGGCTTCGCAAGTTATCCAGGTCTTACAGGACCCAGACTCATGAGTAACAAGGGGTTTTGGTCACCCTCCTATGTATTCCTCTGCAAAGTGCTGTCACACCAGTCCTGCTGGTACTCAAGGCCATCCTCCTGCACCAGTCCATCCCTGGCTTGTGGCTGACCACCTCTGGGGGTTTTAATATGCAGTAGTACTCCAGCTAGGGACTGTGTCCTTCATGTACGGTCAGCCAGGGAGAGTCTGACCTGAGTGCTTGCTTGTGGTATTTTGACCTTACATACCATCAGCTGTTAGACTAAATGTTTGGGCTATCTCCTCCCCAATGGAGGGAATTTGTATGATATACCAAAGGGATCATTCCTCAGTTGCCCTCTTTGGTGACAAGAACATGTTATCAGCATTTCAGAAGGCTTTGTGTGTGGCAGTCTGTAGGACTGGCAGGGAACAGACCAGCATGACCAGTGCAGTTGCTGTCTCTGTCCTGAGCTCTGCTCCTTGTGTGGTCTGTGCTGATGCTTATGAACCTGCAAATGTCTCCTGTCATGGACCATCTGCTTATCAAGAAACTGTGTCCTTGGTTAACGTGAGCTTAATGTTGCGGGGGGGGGGGGGGGGGGGGGAAGTGGATGGGCTGTGCTACTAACAGGAGGAAATAATTTACTTGGGAAGGGGAAGGAGTGACAGGGGCTATGTCAAACGTCCGTAGTTCACCTTAGTGCCTTTGGGCCCTGTACCGCTTTGGAGAAGTGAAGGGTGGAAAAAGAGCATAGAAACAGCAAAAAGAATGTTAATGTTTTTCCTTGGTTTCCTTGTTTACTTTTCTTGAACTTAGGTTTTTGTCACTTTTCTGTCTGTACTTGTGGCTTTCATTCAATCCCTGGCCCTGGAATGCTCATAACAGGCAGGTGTTGAAAGGACAATTAATAAATATATCCACTTCTCTTCTGGTAGGATGAAAAAATACAAAACCGAACCAGATGCCAGGTATCCTCCATTGTTACCTTGGATCTGCTTCCAGCAGGGAAGCTCTTCAAAAAGCTCATCTCATGCCACTGCTGCTGGTTACAGGGATGGCAGCAGCTGCCATCAGCTGTCTCTGGTGTGTATTTCTGTTTTATGCTTTCCATTATTGCTAACACCAGTGGGCCTGAGCAAGTATGGTGTCAGCAAAGAGAAGTCGCCCCGAGTCTGCTGTAATTTGCATGAGTAATCTGGTGCAAGGCATGGTCTCTGCAAGTTTCCTTTGTACCTGACTGAGGAGGGAATGGCAGCAGATACAGCTTCTTTGTTTCTCTTTGCAGCTCAGTGGTCTTCAGTTGGATGTTTTACCTTGTCCCTGGCAGGTTTTCCACTGCCTACATCTTATCTAGGCTGATAGTGGATAAGTGTTCAGAAAGCACAACCACTGTTTGTGGCAGATGGTTGGAGCTGTGTGGCAAAAGGCAGTCAGTCAGCATGTGGACTCCTGTGGCTGGGAAGGAGAGAGCTGATGTGGGTATTCCAAAACTGCTGTGGGGTGGTATGGAGCCTGGTCTTGTTGGATTTCTCTTAACTGGATATAGAAACTAAGGTAACCTGAAGAGGTAAGGGCAGATAAACATCTGGATGCTTCTGCCTTCTGCTTTTGAAGTTGACCTAATACCTTTCAAGTCAAGTGCTAAGAATCTCCCTCTTCATGTTCTAGTTGGTTGTTTCTCAGTGGTAAAACCACACCAAGAATTTGTTATTTTCATATTTATGCTTTATTTTAGAATTGGAGGAAGCCCTGAATTTGAAATACTTCTTAATTTAAATTATGCTTGGGTAGGAGTAGGCTATCTAACGATTTCTTGTTTCAACAGGACAAAACCCCCTAGAAACTCCTTTGAAGTCTGCAGGTTTTAGATGTTGATAATCCCATGAAGTCTGAGTGTAGTATTTGTGCTGTAGGATGATCAGTAGGCGCTAAATAATACATTATTGTAACCTTTTGTATCCCAATAGTGTCCTTTAGCAGGTTTCTTGGGATGGATTCTTTGCAAACTTCTTTCTTTGCATCAGGTGACACCAGTCAACTTTTTTTCTTTCTGAGGAAGGGTCAGCAAAGCTTTGACAGGCTTGAAGAACTAAGTCAAATATAAAAAACAGTGGCTTCTACTGTAACCAGTAGAAATTTTGGCTGCTCTGTAGGACTTGATTTTGCTTTCAGGGCTGAATGTGACTAGCAAAACAATGCCTTCATATCATTAAATGCACAGCCGTGTTGGAATTAAGATTTAAATCTTGGCAGAAGATATAAAGCTAATGTCTAGATTTATGGTTTTCATGCACACAGAAAAGTAGATGCATTCTGAATACTGAAGCATAGAAATATGATGCTCAGTAAAATTAATGCTAAATGCTGTTCAGATTTTACAATCAATTGGAGTGTATTGCAAAGAATTACAGCCACAGTTTGGCGAATGGTAAACTTTTTTTAAGCCTTAGAAGAGAGAGAATGTGAGCCTAACTTGTGTTGCTTTTGCAGTATTTAAAGGACCCTTCGGCTTTTAGCAGTAAAAATAGCATCATCCTCACACAAGTGACAGCTGGAAGAAACACTAATTATGTTTTGGTATTCTTTCACCAAAGATACTGACTAAACTAGGTAAGCTTGTGTGTTATTATTTTGAGCAGTTGCTGTACCAGATTTTTTAAAGTTTATTTTAGAGATCCAGGTATTTGTCATGCCATGTGATAGGAATCTGTGCTGTGTTTAGTGGGTAGGACTGTAAATTATAGTTGTATATGCGAGTTGTGCTGTAAGTTGCAAAGCTTCTGATAACTATCAAAGATAAATAATTAGTACTGCCCTAATCACTTATGCAAAACCAAAAGGTAAATACTTTTTTTGAATTCTTTTTGCATGAAGCTATTTCTCTGAAAACTGATGATGCCAGAAGGAAAGCAAGTATAATTTGCAAAATGGAAGAGGTCACAATAGACATTTTTAATTGTCAGGATTAAGGTCTGTTCTGCCATCTGGGTCACGTTTAGAACAAAGTCCACTAACAGATCTTTTCCACCACTGTCTTGAGGTAATAGTATCTGATTGCAACTGAAGCAGGCTAAAAATGGCAGCAGGCAGAAAATGCATTTTGCTAATGAGCAAATCTGGAGTCTGTTAAGGCTGGAGAAGTGGTGAAGCTCAGTGATATTGTGGTGTAAGACCAGTCAGATGATATGATGACATTTCATTGATTTTCTTAGCTTGTGCTTGGAGACTAGTGCACACTTCCAGTTTGGTGGAGGCAGAGAAGATGCTTTCGTTAGTACTGGCTGCTCCTAGGAGTTGCCTGGGAAAGCAGATTTCCTTCTGTAGATGTCCAGGCTAGATTAAGAAGTGGGTGAAACAGCATGGCCTGGTTGGTACAACACCTGAAGACTTTTGCTTGCAACTTGCCCAGTGGCAGTTGACATGTAGTTCCAGTGGAGCCCTCAGAGCCAGAGCCAGCTGACTGGTGGTGTATTACCAGGCAGTCTGCTTGGAGCAGCCAGTGCTGTGTGTTGAAGAGGGTAAGTGTGGTCAGAACACCTTTATATATGGCTTTCATACTAGGCACTCAACAAATACCCACAGTTTTGCTGACAGTTTCCACAGTATCTGTGTAGACAGAAGTTAATGCTTCCATGAAGGTTTTGATGTCCTCTACAGTAAGCTTTGTTTGCTCCATCACACTTAAAACAAGGTGGTAATCAGTGTTAAAATTCAGTGTTAAGCCCTTGATTGTAAGTGAAAATCCATCCAACAGAGGAGTGAATTTGCACTTTTAGAAGAAATTAACTTTAAGAAGTTGGAATTCAACTTTCTGCTGATCCCCAAGTGAGCAATAGGGAAACAAGTGTGCCATTGCAGAATTAGTATGGATTAACTGCCTTGATTCTCCTCTTATTTAAAGGAGACAGAGATTTAAAGGGGGGTGATCTTGTCTTTTATTAGAACTCTATCAGGACACCAGTTCTTGGTATTCAGATGTTTTTATCATCACTTAGTTTAAAGTTAAGATTTGTAGTTCAACACTTCAGCTTCACATTTCTCTGTAACAGCTTCATGGCTGTTCTAGAAGTGCAGGGTATTGGCATTTCTGGTCCTTAGAAAGCTGTATGTAGTATTCACGCAGTGTATACTAGGAGTACACAGGAGGGTGTGGTGTAGAGACTCAATGCTGTTTTCAGTGCAGTAGGAATTGTCTTGAGAGTAAGGAAGAGTCATTTTGGCTCCTTTGAGGAACTCTTTCACTACCATCAGCTGAGTCTTCTGCAAATACTTGAAGCTCCTGCATGAGGTAATTTGGGTCCCAGAGAACTGTTAAGTCAGATCATATCCATAGATAATCCTAGAACTGTCTGATTAATGAGACAGGAAAGCAACCAAGCCTCAAGGAGCAAAGTTGCAAACCACAAAGATGAGATGGGGAAATGCTGATGGGAAATGATCCCAGTTGCTGAAAGACATGGCCCAAGGACAAGAGCTAGATGTTCTCACGATATCAAATAAGACTTGTGTTACGCAGCACTGGCTGGGAATCCCACATGCCTACACACAATAAAACCAGCAACTCTTGGGATTCAAGCGTAATAAATACATGGTGAATTCAAATAGAAACAGTAGTGCTGTCTTTTAACAATGCCCAAACCTGTTGGTTATTTTCATCCCCTCCAAGAATCATTGCGATGTCCTAATCTCTGATTTTCTTTAAAGGGTTGGTGTGGACATCTGTTGCTTGTTGTAAATAAAAGGTATATTACCTTGCAACTGGTATGGTTATATTTCTGCTTAAGAGTTCTACTATAACTGAAAAATTGCATGGATATCAATGTATTCTCAAGGAAAGAAGCTCAACTGTCTGTGCAGTCGAGGAGAACTCTTAACTCTGAAATGTGGACCTATATTCTGTGAAAAAGCATCAACACCAATTGCTAGTCCGTTAAACAGAGATATCTGTCTGGGCACCAAAATCCATTGATGAACACAGATATCCACCTGGGCACCAAAACGCATTGATGAGCAGCTAGCCTCCAACAGCTTGGATAAGACTTACTGATTGAGTAGTGTGTGAAATTTGGCTTCAGATTTTTGCATTTTTAGCATTTTGTGTCTAGTTCCTGGAGAAAGGGAGGGAGGCAGGATGTTGTTTATACTCATCAGACAAAGGTATGTGATGTCCATTATTCCAGGCTGTTTGAAACAATAGGATATCAGAGTCTGCTCCATCCTGCCTAGAAGAGATATCATCATCCTTTTCCTGGCTCCCTATGCTTCAAAAGGCTGTGTCTGTACTGGGTGTCTCAGGAGCTGGTGCCTGCTCTTAGCACAGAACCTTGCCAGAAAAAGGTTCGAGTTCCTGGAGGCAGCAGCCTTTTCTGGGACTGTAAGCCCCTCTGTTAGTGTGACAGAGCTGTGAGTATGTGATGGTGGTTTAAAAAACTGCTCACAGCAACCCAGGCCGTCTGGGAAACACTAATGCTAGTGAAACAGTGCTGTCAACTGGACAGTGATGTCTCTGAGGGAAGCTAGTCACTGGCTTTGAAAAGGTGAGATGTCAGACATCAGCCTTAAAAGTTGTAGGCCACAGTCTACAGGAATCTGCAGTGCAGCGTTTGTGCAGTTGGCAAAGATGCAATCAGCATTCATTGAAGAACTTGTGGGTGTAACATTGTATGGTATTTTATTTAGACTGTGTTCTGTTGTAGCATGAAAGTATATTGAGATTACACCCTTTGAACTTTTCTCCTGACCTGAAAATTAATGATTTCCATATATGTGAGCAAAACAAAGTGTCTTTCATTGGAACTCAAAATCAGGCATCTCATTGTGACTCTGCGATATCTACATGCCAATCACTGGTCCTGAGCTGTCACTGTAAAGACCCCTTAGTTTAGAAGTTTCCTTGGAATGGAGGGTAAGAACACAGTGATTTCTGGGATATGTACTTAATTAGTGAAACAAAATGTGAATGACATTAATTGTTTGAGGGCCTGGATCTGTGATGAATGATTCTGGTTGCTGCAGTAGCAGTGTTGATTGTGGGTTGATCGTTGCTGAATTTCTCTCGTGTCAACTGAAATTGACTTCCAAAGGTTGGAATGATTTGTTGTATGGAGTAAAATGCTTTGTGAGTGTAGGGCAGATACTGAACAACTCAACCCATGCTGTATAGATGAGCCCTCTGCCGTGTTTATTTGGGAAATCTAAAAGCAATCACAGATGTTATTCCAAGAAAAGCCTCAAACAGGTAATCTTTGTGACTTCACAGAAGACCTGTTGTCTGAAGTCAGTTGTATTTGAGAATAGAAGTTAGAGCTCATCATTGGAAGCCTTTGGTGAGGTAACTTAGTGTTGCTGCTAGATCTTTGTTGTAGCTTCATTCCTAAAACAGTGAAAAGCACAGCTACATGTTGCCTCTAGATTGGGCTGTTGTCTTTGTTTCTTCATCTCTACTACAGACATTTGCAGTGATGTCTAGGAAAACTCAAGTACATGGGGAATAAGTAGTTCTCCTGCATGCAGTACAGACCATACTTCATCTGAAAACATTACAGTCCCAACATATTAGAAGGGTTATGTAAGTCATAGGTTATGTAAAAGTTGTCACTGTCTTTCACAGTATTTCATTAATTGTTCCTACTTTTACAGCTAGTCTGCAACATAATGCACCTTGATACAATCCCTGCCAGAACAGTCTATGTCTCTAATAATGTCTGGGTTTGGTCTTAGTCCCGTAGTATGTTTTTATAACCTTTAAGTGATGTGCTCTGTGGGGCTCAAATGGGGTTGAAGAGGAAAAAAACTGCATTTTTTCTAAAGGATGGCTTTAGAGAGAAAAAGTATTTTCAAAGCTGTTGCATAGGTTAGTAGTGTATGACCTTTTATTTTCCAAATTTTGAGTAATCCTAGTCAGTCTGAGAAACTTAAAACTAATATTCCTTTTTTGTTGCCATTTAGTATCCTGCTAAAACATCCTCTTTAAAGCTTGGTCTTACCTTGTAATAACTGCCTTAAAAGCTATCCCTTTGTTTTGAGTAGCTCAGTGAAACAATGGGATTTGTTTAGGAACAGAGAGCACTGACACATTCCTGTTGTTTTAAAACATTTTTGTTGTTCACTTACTGATTTGGGACCTGAAAGTCTCATTTAGTCTTGTTTTTATAAGTGATGGTAAAATGTACTTTACTAAGGTTGGCAACATACCTGATGCAGGCACTCCTTGTTTTGAAATAAGCTAAATTTACCCTTCTTTGAAAGCAGCTTTTGTAACTTGTGTTTTCTCAAATGAGTTTGGTCTAATTGTGGTTAGTTCTTACTTGTATTTTATTTTAGGAGCAAGAGACTTCTTTTCATTTCCTCGTGTTGTTCCCCAGCCAGCAGTTCCCAAGAGCTGTTGTGTTGAGCAGTTGCATTAGAAACCACGTAATCGAAGTGGTGGCTTAACTTGAAACTTCAGTTTCATGTGTAACAGCATAAGGTGTATCTCCGCTGGAGCACAAATGCTGGATGGTTCATCTCAGGAAATTTCTTCTGGATGAAGTTCCCCTTCAGAAATGGCCTCGGGATTGCCTTATGTGGTGGAAGTTGCCCTTATGGTGGAATGCTTTTAGCAAACATCGGTGTTCAGTGCTGCTGGAGGAAGGCCTGAGCTTCAACTGGCAGCACAGCTTTGTGTTAACAACATTGTGGTTTCCTTAACACTTATTCTCTGAAATACAGTGAAACCCATGCAGGTGGGATTACCTACAGTGGCATAAACAGATCTCTGTCACTATCCCGTAGCACCTTGTTCATGTCTCTGGTGAATTTTTGCTGCTCTCTTGTTACAATGCAGAGGTATCTGGAAGCTGCTCCTCCTTCTAACCTGTGTTTCTTGGTTTCTCGGTTGGATGCTAAACCAAGTTCAGAAAAAGCTGTATTTCCTTGACTGGTGCTGTTGGGACAGTGAAAGTTTACAGCTGAGGTGTCTCAGGTTTGAGCAACAAATGGAATTTTGTTAGGATGCCTGTGATTTTCCATTTTCTCACAATGCTGGCATGTTTGTTCTGGATGGTGGCTGTCTGAGCTTTGCAGGAGTGATGCCAGGCACTCCTAGAGGCAGGGTTCCTGCAGCCTCTCTTTCAGGAGAGGGCAGATCACTGGGCAGAAAAGGTGTGGATCTCAATGAGACCTCTTCAAGGTAAGAAGGTATATCATGGCTCCTTCTGTGTAGGAAACTGAGCTGAGTTTTGGTTGTCAGGTCCTTCCCCTCCAACCTTGTCACAGGATTGCAGCTGAAGGAAGGTGTGCAGGGAACAAATGGTTGAAATAGATGATTCTATTTTAACTGCCTTCTCTGTCAGCCAGGAAAAACAAGTAACTTTCCAAAGGAAAATTATTAGCAAGACAGGCAGAATATAAAGGGACAAAAGTCTCAATTTGTTGTAAATAGGGCTCTTTGTTAATCTGCAAGAGACACCTGAGTCCTCCGGCCAAAGCATGTGAGAAATAATCCCTGACGGTAACTGGTCACTTGACTTTGAAAATAGGAACAGATTTGTAGCCCCAAAGGCACTGTGCCTTGCTCTTACTACCCAAATGCTTCAATGCTGAGGAATTCCTTCCTCTTCTCTGAAATAACTCCAGTAAAACTATCAAACATTCTTGGAAGTGCCGCCCAAAACTGGGCACCTGCAGTGTAACGAGAATGCCTTATTGCTGTTCAGTTACTACTGCTGGTGCTGATATTTTGTTCAGAGATTGCAGATATCTTTTCTGGTTTTACATGTGGTGCTGAGAGGTGTTAGCTGAAATGTCATGTTTCAGCCCTTCAGAGGTTGATTGTTGTGTGTTGTCCCATTCCTCCCCCACCTTGCCCATTTTACTGTGGAGTTGCAGTGACTGCAAGAACTGATCTGTTTTCACACTGTTTGTTAACATTTCCCTTCTAGTGAATGTGAAAACAGCTCTTGATAAGAAATACTATCTTTCCCCCCCCACTGAGCGAAGAATGTGGATTCTTGCACTTACCTTCATTTCTGATAGTAGCATCTTGGAAGCTTGCACGAGTCTGTTTGTGTGACCTTTGTATTGCGAATCTCAAGGTTACCATCACTTACTGTTCCCTCATTTCACCCTTAAGTAGCTGTATGTAGTGTACGAGACTTTGGGTATTGGTTTTGAGTGCCATGGAACCTTTTCTTCTGGCAGAAGATATCTCCTATGTCTCCTCTTGGTGTCTGTGCTATTGACTGCAGTATTGGGTTGTTGCTTTTGTTTCTAGGCAGGATGGGAGTATCAAAACATTGGGGGCATTTTTAAGTTGTGTAAAAGTATAAGCAAATTGCGACAGACACTGTCTAAATAAGATGGTATGAAAATAAAATAAGAAATCTAATATGTTTTCTGTAATTCCAGGTATTCATTGATTAAATTAAATGATCCATCTGTACCTAAATATAATTATAGTCTTCAGTGGAGGAGGAGAAAGCTGAGTTGTCAGACGGAGTAACAGTATTTTTCTGAATATGCAACTGTGTTGTGCAGCTGCCCCATCTAGTAAAGGCTGCTTGAGAAAGGAGGGAATCGTCTAGATGCTTCTCTTGCAGTTCTTAATGTGTGCTATGTGAATGGAAATACGTTGATGTTACAGAATTTTATACCAAGTTTTGTGTTGCCTTGCAATATTCTCTTATGCTTTTAAATGTGGAGGATGAAAACCTGTTACTAAGCATGTGGTTAGTAGCTTGATCTTTGTTTTTAAAAAAAAAAACCTCAAACCAACAAAACTCAAGTCATGGAGCTTGTGCCTTTTTCTGTTATACTCACTTAGACAGAAGCAGTGTTTTAGGCTGTATTGTATGGCAATATTTTGACAGCTTTCAGACTAGCCAGGTAAAAAGACTGTTTCATTGATGAGAACTTGTTTTACACTAAGAAAGATCATAAGTGTTCATAGATCTGGGGTTTTTCAGATGTTGGATAACTTGCAAGAAAGTTTAATGCATTCCAAAAATGTTAAGGTACTCTTATTTGCATGTCTGGCATTCTCCCATACCTTCCCCTGTTCTTTTATTCAAAAGGCCTTTGTTAAGTGAGGGTGTTTGAGATGACTGGTTTTCAGTGGTGGACTTTGCTGGAGCCGCTGTTGGAGGTGCAGCTGCTGTTGGAGGTGAAACACCAGCAAAGGTAGGGGTCTCTACAGCTCCCTTGAAGGATCTGAAGCTGTTTAGACCAGGTATCCAACTGGCATTTTGTATTTGTGACCGTGATGAAACCTCTGAATTTTCCAGAGCTGAGCCCTGAGGGGCCTGGGAAGGAGAAGGAGACACTGGTTTGGATCTGAATGGTTTCCAAATGCAGGGAATATGGGACTCTGTATGGCTTGTGACTGATACTGATTCCCCTTAAGGTGATTTTCATTAAGTTTTAATACAAATACACATTGCTGTTTAATGGTTTGTCGTTACTGCTGATGGGGTAGGAGAAACATAGTAGGTAAGACTTTTTTTCTTTCCCACTGGAATCTCCCAATTTGTAAACTGCTTTGATAAAACCATGCATTTTAATGCTTTTGGACAGACCGTTGACAGAGGGACAGCTTCAAATATCTGATGGCCTTGGCTTTCATGGGAGACCACTGCCCTCTGACTGAAGGGAGTGGTCTTCATACAGGCAGGTGAACTGGTACTAATCAGGCTTCAGTCCCCATTGCAGTTTTCTCTAAACCGTATATTCACGTCTAACTATGTGCCTAAATGTTCAGAAACAAGAGGCAGCCAAGTGTGATAGTGGTGATTAATTTTGCAGGTTGAAGAGCTGCTTGAAGTTACTGTCAAAGTAATCCCAGAGTGTGTGTAGAGGGCGTGCCTGTCTTTTAAATATCCAGAATATCTTTTTGACTCAAATGATGAACTGCTTCGCAGTTTGCATCTTGTATGCATGTAGTGCTTCAATGTGGCCATGTACTTAAATCTTTCTCTTGAATTTTCTCTTGAATTTAGGAATTCTATCATAAGATACAGAGTAAAGCTGATGTGCACTTAGTTCTTATATTTCTTGGCAGCTGTTCCTTGGAGTAAGAAACTAAATATTACATTATCAGTGTGGTCTAGTTATTTCTTCCACAGAAATATAGGGAAGCCTTAACATAACTTAATTTCTGAAAGTTTGAATGTTTTTCTTCAACAGGAACTGTTCTTATCAGAAGCAGTAGTGGCCACCTAATGCTAGTATCTCAACAAGCAATAGCACGAGCACAGAACCAGTCACAAAATAACACAAATGTGAGACCATCTGTGCCAACCAGCACTCCTGCAATCAGAATATGTGCTGTACAGGTAACTTCTCTTATAACTTTAATTTGACGTAGCTGTATGTTATGTGGTTATAACAGGATTTAATATAGTTAAATAAGTGTTTGATCGCTTTCTGAACAGTGTGATGATGTTTGGTTTTGCACCCACAAACATCACTATATACTTTGCTTTCTCAGTTTGGAAAAACTGCTGTCTGTTACATGTGGTAAAGCTCAAATTAATGAATTCCTCTCTGATGATGATGATGTAAATAGTTTAAGAAAAAAAATGTCAACCATCTGTGAAGCTGAGGACCTTTCCTGTTCCTCGTTCCCTGAGCTCTGCTGGCTTTTTGCTTCTGTCTCTTGTAATGTGATCAGCATGCAAGAATAAGGAAATACATAAAAGTAACGATTTACGTATTTATTTAACCATTTTATTCTGTTTGCGTGTTGTCTCTTAAATGTCTCTGATCTGTTATTGAATATTAAACTGGTAGACAAATAGCTTTGTTGAGCAGCATTTAAACTATATGGACTATGTGAATGATGCCTGCATTGTTACTTTAAGAGTATGTGTCTTGGTTTGTATCTGACCCCAACTTCAGTGTCTGTTTTGTGATTGACTTGTCTGACAACTGTTCTCTGCCCATGTATAATTATTTTTTATTTTTATTTTTTTCAAGAACTCTGGCACCCAGTTAGTAAAAAAAGTAGCAGCTTCTCCTGTGAAAACATTATCTCAAACAACAAATACTGTGGTTTCTGCTGCTCAGCCACCTGCTGTAATAAGGGTAGGTTGCAGGCTTTATAGTATGGTAGAATAAGACTAAGTGACAGAAAAAATTGGAGAAAATATTGAAGCATTCTTGTTATTTCTAACTATGATCTGTTTTTTAGTAAGCTTAGTAACCTTTGTACTCACAATAAATTATTTCCTGAATATATTTTTAAATGCATAATTTGATTAGGCTTCTGTCAATGTGTGTCAGATAATCTTATCTGTGCTACAGTAGAAAGCAATGAATAAATGAACAATGAATAAAATAAATAGTTCAGAGAGCCATTTCCAGTGCTTTGGCACTCTGTGACAGAGCTCCTTCTATCACTTGCTGAATCTTTTCTGGGAGATGAGACTTCCTAATGTTTTACTGTTGGGATTCCCTGATTCCTTAGGTGGGGGAAAAGGTATAACTTACCTTAGATGATGTTGAGGGGAAAATGAGCTGTCTGTGCCAGTCAAACTGGTTTTCATGTGCATGATTTTTTCCCTCATTAAAAGGTGAAGGAAAGTCATAGTCAAGACCTATTCTTTGAGTATGGCAGATGGGTTCCACAGGTACAACTGTAAATAGACAGTGGTTGGAAATGCCTCATTATTTTTAGGTAATTTCCTAAGTCTTATTTTGCCTTTTCCAGAGAAAAATGTTGTAGGACTCTTCTGAAGAGACTCTTACGACCTGTGGAGTATAAGAATTTTTGTAGATATGGTTCATCTGTTCTTGGGGACCACAGACTTCTGGATAAGCTTTGGTGAAAAGAAAGCTTCTATTTTTCTGTGAATAGCATGTTCTATTCTCCTTGTAGTCTGGAGGAGAAATCATGAAGAAGTCTGGCTTGTACATACATTTTGTGAACAAGAGTTTGAAGGAGACTGGACTGTAGCAGTTGACCAAACACTCAGTAAAAGAGCAGGATCAGTCATTGAAAAAGCGTGCTGGATATATGGTCTTGACCATGAGGATGTTTGAAGAATTGGGGGATATGTTCACTGTTAGTGGTAACTAACAGTCTCCCTTACAAGTTTGTCCTCCCGCTGTTCTTCCGTATCAGCAATTGAAAACTACTCACACACTCTATCTGATCTTTTTCTGCTTCCCTCTCGCTACAGATGGATAATGTTGGGGCTAAAGTGGAAAACCCAGAGGCCACTCTTAATACATTTTCTATTTTGCTGAGAATGGAAACAACATATGCTTTTTGTCTAAGAACAGTAATGAATATTCCTTACATTTATTTCGGAATGCTAGCTCGTAAACCATGTGTTTGTGACCTCTGCATAGAGATCTTTAGGATATAAAAACAGTAGTTATCTACCATACTACCCTTGCGCTGGGGAGAAGAAATGAAGGTCATCCATCATCTGATGGATGAAGTTGCCTCCATCCTCACACTCTCATGTGGATAAACACTGAGATTCATCATGCTATTAACTTTTCCTTTTTTAACTTACGTCTGCCTTTGGCTTGGTTCTTTTAGCTCAGTTTTGATGTAATCGACTTGAGTTCTTCTGAGATATTTAGAGACATAGATATGGAGTATTTTTTGTAAGCTTTTTCTTTTTTTCCTATTGTAGAAACTTGAACACTTGTTCAGCTGTAGGGCTGGATTTAAACAGCAAGAATGATGACTCTAGGAAAAATTAATAGCACTGTTTTGTTTGGAGTGGCTTCCTTGGAGCCCTTCTGTTTTGCAGAGGATTACAAAGCCCTCTGTACAAGTTTCTTGTACAGTGAAGACTAAAGAGATGCAAGATAGATACATCCTGCCATCACATGGTCACTGTGCTCCTCACCCTGGAGTGGACAAGAGTGCTGACAAGGGAGTCTGTGCATAAAGTTGATGGAATCATTTGGGGAAAGGAAGGCAGAGCCCTTGGGTCTGATTTCCTTGGCAGCAATTCATTTATCAGTCTTGAAAGACCTTGCTGCTCTTAGTCTTGACAGCTTTTTGAGGTCACGGGAGAGGAGTGTTGGTGTGGAAGTATGATATCACAGAAAGTGGGAGACATTGGAGAGGAAGTAATTCGGGGTTTGGTTGTGTATCTTCTATCTTGTGCGAAATACAACTTGGAACACTACTATCTGCAAGACTCTCTAATTACTGACTCCAAGATTATTCTCCTCATCTGCAAAAATATTTCCATTTTTGACATTCCTAGATGTTTGAGTTCTGAGGTTAGACAAAATACCTGCACATTTTTATTTTTTAACTGTTTTCCAGATGGGGTAACGAAGCTGCAAAGTGTCTAATTAGCATCATGCTGGGGCACTTTCATTTAGATGCAGAGCACTTCTTCTCTTGAAATGACTTCAAAATATGCAGGATTGATGCCATTTTTTGTGGCGACTGTTTCTGTGTTGTTCAAAGTGAGAATGAGAATTGTCAGTAGTGAAAAAGGTTGACAGCAGATGACAGAAGTTAATTCCCACATATTCATTTTCCTGGGAAAAGGGTCCAGCAGACTTCCTGTTGTTCTCTCCCTCAGCTGATAAAATGCTGTTCTGGTCTTGATGTGTAAGCACGCTGGAATTTGCAAGAGATCAGCTCCTGTTTTCAACTTTTAAAAGCCCAGGGCATTGCAGCTTGGCAGATAAGCACTATGTCCCCATCCATCCTCCTTCTGCCCATCTGTTTGTGGGATTCTTGTGCCCAGTTTGCCTCCCTGTGGTCTTAGAGCTGTTGAGCCTCATCCTTGGAAGAGGCAGTGGTGGTGGCAAAGATCCTGCAGAGAGCTATTAAAGTGTTACCAACAGTGGGAGCCTAAGCTGGAAAGCTTTTTGGTAGCTGCCTGCTGCTTTCATGTCAAGCTGGCAGTAACTTTAGGAAGGGGGGAGGACACCCACTCATGAAAAGAAAATTATAAATATATGACAAAAGTGCCAGTGTTTTGCTTTAGCTTTAAATGTTTGTTCGTAAATTTTCCCTATCCTTGAAAGACTTAAAAGTCCTTTGATAATCTACATGAAGTCTGTCTAACTCTTGATTAGTTTTGGTTTATCCATTGTAGGGTAAGTTAGACTCCCGTCTTACTGTATTATAATTAATGCAATTAATAAGTATTAATTGCGATTGTTGGACTGGAGTATTTAAATGTGTTAAGAGTTAGTAAAAGCAACTGTATTGTGCAGACCTGAACCTAAAATATGGGCTACAAAACCAGACTTTCCCTTCCTCTTGAGATGCTTGGAGGAAAAATTACACTGAAGTTTAGGTTTCAAATGTTTACCTGGTACTCTTGCTCTTCTATGACCTGCATGTTCACTCTGGCTTTTCAGTTTTTAAGTTGAGAAATCAAAAGTAGTGGTTTTTATAGAGGCAAAGTCTTTTATTTGTATTGTATTCTGTTTTATCAAATGAACTGTGGTGGGATTTTTCGGTATGGTGTGTTTCTTTTCTGTAAAATCTGAAGTAGAAATACTTCAGTTTAGTAGATTTTCATTTGGAAACTATGATTTTGCCTGGTTTGCAAAGGAGGGAGGTATTTTTTTCTAAACCTTAATTACTCTCCTGTTGCTGGAGCTTCTAACTCTGTTGCGAAATTATAATGAGATTTTAAAAAGAGGTCTCAAAATAACTGAATTTTGTGTGAGTTTCTGTAAGGGCAGAGGAGAAAGAGATCCAAATTGCTGTCCACAAGGAAAAGGCGGGAAGAACTTTTTAGGTCCATTTGCTGAGCTGGTTGCTTCTACTGGCACATGCATCCTTCCAAAGTGGACAGACATGATGTCTTCTCCCTAGTCTGTGTGTGATAGGAAAAGCAAGGGATGTTGCATATGGGAGAGGAGCTTCACGGCAAGAATGGAAGATAAATAATCACTTAACATTGTGTTTGTCTTTGGAATAGTACCACCTGGCTTAGCATTGTCCAGAATTCATTAGTCTTAGACAGCAGAAGCCTGGCAAAGTTAATATATTGCTTTCTTAAAGACAACTATACCTTTCTCTCTTCTTTCAGAGTTGCAGGCAGTGCTTTCAGTCTGGACACGCCTTTGTAATTTCTTCTCCTCGCCCTTGATTTATAAACAGAATTATGGCTGTGAGGGTTCTGTCACTTACTATATTTAATAGAGCCTGTCCAAGCAAATGAATCTAAACTCTAAAAACAAAGAGAAAATCGTTTATTTATATCTTAAATGGTAGTGTGGAGGGAGGTTGCTACCTTACATGCTAGCAGAATCCAGTATGTTTGTCACGTTGTTCTTTGGTTAAAAAGTGTTAATTTTTCTCTTCAGCCAACAGCTGCAACACCTAATGTTGCTACAGTTACTGCTGTAAAGCCTTCGAGTACTGGAACACCTGTAAAACTTCCAGTTACAGGACCACCTGCACAAGCTATCTCCCAAAAGGCAGTCTCTGTGAAAGCAGAGGGCACAACAGTAGCACAGACCAGCGCTTCTACAGTAAGGAAAAAAAAATGTTTTTAATTAAAAATTAACATTCTGTATGTTCATCAGAGGTTGGAGAGACAGTACAGCATCTAACAGTCTTCTCTTTATTTCCACACTAGGAGATGCTAGAGAATGTGAAGAAATGCAAGAATTTTCTTGCTACGCTAATAAAATTGGCATCTAGTGGACCTCAAGCCCCTGAGATGGGGCAGAATGTGAAGAATCTGGTGCAAAATCTATTGGTGAGACTTTTTTAAAAAACAAAGTCTGCATCATTTGCATATGGATTTTGACATTTACTTTGTCACAGTTTTGTTCCTTGTCTGTTTTTTTTTTAAACAGCTAAAGAGATGGATTTGTGACTGGGTACCTCTGACCCCTCTCTAAGTCTTATGTGATAACTGACTGAATCCCATGCTGTGTTATTTTCCCCCTCACATTTGTTTGATTTTATACAGGTATCTGACAGCAGGAAGTGTTAGCACAGCTTCTGCGTCTGAACTGCATTTTTTTCATGTTAGTGTTGTTTTGAGTTCTCAGTAGCAAAAATATCACTGTATAGGTTGTAGTTCAGTGCTGAGTCCATACTACTGCTTTACTGCAAGACAGAACTGACTTAAAAATTGATAGTGAAGCTCCAGTGGAACAAGCATGACATTATCAATGTCTTTAAACAGTGGGATGGAGAAAACAATGTGGTGTCTGCCAGCCACTCTTTCCTTGCATGTGGCTTCTATGTGCTGCTTGGGGCTGTACCCCAGCACAGCTGGGCTTTCTTGGTAACGTTTTCTCCTGCCACTTCTTGTCATGGCATTTGACCACTGCTGCTGCTTTGTTGTTCCACCATAGCAGAAGGCTGTGTGCTGGTAGAGGAGGATGGCTTCGCTAGTGGTACTAAAGGACTTTTCGGTCTAGAAGAGTGTGGTGTAGAGAGGAGTAATTTCAGAGAGCAGAATGTTTGAAGGTGCAGCCTTGCAAAAATTTAATTCCTCTGTCTCTCTGTCCCTGCTGGACTATACACCTCTTTTTTTTTCTTTTTCTTTTTTTTTCTCTTGAAAGCAGTTGTTGCTGGAGACTAATACATTGTTAACTGTGCACTTGTTTGGTTTTTATAGTATTTAAAAATCTGCCATTCAGTATGTACAAAATAAATCAATATATTTTATGTAGGAATGAGTAAATGGTGGCTGTGAAATAAAATGGTCCTTAAGGCAGCGTTTCATGAAATGGGTGTCAAGCACCGTGTGCACTGAGACGTAGTGTATCAAACACTTGGGTCTGTATCACTGAGACCTCAGTGATCCATATCCACATCTCTGTGAGATCCAACAGGCAACAGATCAAATGACTAAATGAGAGAGCTGCTGTAAGTTCTGTTTGTGTGTGAATACACAGCATTTAAAGTCCCTGCTCTGGTTATGTAGCAACTTAGAACAGTTGCTCCAAAGGAGAATATGAGTGAGAGGAGTAATTTCCCTGCAGAAACAGATATTGGTGTTGCTCTTTATGTGTCTGTACCTTCTTGGAGGGGAGGTAATGTTCTAGATGACTCTGTAGCAGGGACTTACCTGGGGGGGTGAGGAAGGGCAGCAGGGTCTGGGGCTACCTTAACCCCTTTGTGGTGGCACTGAAGTAGGGAGTGAGGGGTCTCAGAAGTCTGCTGCAGCTTCCTAACGCTCCCAAGCCCTTGAGTCAGGTGTTTGTGTTGACACAGTGGAAAGCTTTAAGGGAACAGTACTCTGCAGTTCAGAGAACTGTTACCTTAGGGTTATGCAGAAGAGATGTTTTGATTGCTTTTGAAAGATTCTTAAGTGTTCTGTTTTATTATGCTATGTATGCGTTGGACTAGAATTGTCTTACAAAAACTAAGTTGTCTTTAGTCTTGGCTATCTTTAAGTTGATCTTTATGCAGATAAACTACCTTTAGTGAAAGAAGTACTAGTAGTTGATTTAAAATATCTCTGCATAACAATGAGATACTGAAAAGGATCAAGTGCTACTTATAGTTTTTTCTATTCCTTCACTTTAGTAACTGGATGAGAATACCTATCCATAAGTGTGTTAACTGCCTGTAGCTGAATAAAGCAGTAAACAATTTGGATATTACTATACCAAAATTACAACATTATTCCATCCTACTCCTCCCCCTTTTGTTTAAATGTAGCAAAATACAAATACAAGAAAAAAGTATTTGAGTACAATACCATGATAATATAAATTTCCATTACTTTTTTGATAGATCTCAGGAAAAAAGTCTGGTAGATTTAGTTATAACTTACAATTGTAATTATACTTCCCTCTTAGGAAGCAAAAATTGAACCAGAAGAATTTACGAAAAAGCTATATATAGAGCTCAAGTCATCTCCACAACCATATTTAGTTCCTTTTCTCAAGGTAAGCATCTGATTATGGCCGTGTAGTA
This sequence comes from Lepidothrix coronata, assembly GCF_001604755.1. NCBI lineage: Eukaryota > Metazoa > Chordata > Aves > Passeriformes > Pipridae > Lepidothrix > Lepidothrix coronata. Next base: position 7,346,172 of record NW_016690186.1, on the reverse strand, counting down.
TTTAATTGGGGAAGGGAGGAGGATCAGAAAAGAAAAGAGTTGGGGCATTCAAATAGATATTTGCTCAGGTCAGTTGAAGAAATGGTCCTTAACCTTGCTCTGTGTGACTGTTGCACTTGGAAAGACAATTTTTGAGGGAAAGAAGAATTTTTAAGGAGTAATTTGTGCTGTGTTCTTATATTGTAGAGTAATTACCCTCTAGATGTTAGTGGAGACTAGTGTTTTGAAAGCATCTACAGTAGAGCAGCTATGCTCAGATAACCTCTTGCTTTCTCATATAAACTGTAGCTATTCTGAATTCTAATACAGAAGACTGACAACAGTGGCAATGCATAGCTTATGCAGTGTTTAAGCTCAAAGAATCTACACAAAGCTATTCATCTGTCTGCTGGTTTGTGTTCAACTAGAGGCAGAACAAAAACCCTACCCCTTTCTCCATAAAGGATCTGACAGGACTACTGCAGAAAAGAATCCCAGGAACTCTACCTCCATTCAAGCAAATAGTCACATAAATTAAAAAATTCTCCCTTAAGACTTCTAATCATATGGTAGAATGGTATTAACAAATAAAAATTAACGTCTTTGTTGTACAGCAGGCATTAAATTCCGGTGAAAACATGGAAAATTTGTTTAAATTTACTTAATTGCAACGTACAGCATATTCTTAGACTTGATAGATCTATACTTTTCCTTGACATTCATTATAGGCATAATGGAGAATAAAGGAAGAATAGTTGAGTGGTAAAGCTGGGACAGAGGTTTTCTGTAGTTTGTCCTTTTCCTTGGTTTTTGACAGGCCACATAACAATGGATGTGATAATGTTGGTATTACTTTAGATGGCTGGTGTTAATCTGTTCAAGTGGGGGATAAAAGTTTTTGTTGCAGTGGTAACTTCTAAATGCCTTGCTAGCAAGTTTGCCATGACTGTTACCCTTGGTGCACAGACCTCAGGGTAGTTCTGCAGGAGTTAAGTTGGGTTCATCGTGGGTCAGACCCATCGCAGCAGAGCCACTGCATGTTTCTCCTGCAGCATACTGCCAGCTATTGGTATCATCTAGGCTTTTCTGTTTTGGGCAGTATCCATACCACATAATCCTTGACATGCTGCTCTCTCCCTGTTGCATGCTGTATTAATAAAGAAATACTGTGACTTCAAAAATGTTGTTCAGACATCATCAGAGTTAGCTGACTTTGCAGTGTTGCCAATCCTTTAAAACATCTTGCACCCTGATTGCTTTTTTCTGAAACACTATAAGGATGTGTAGTTAATACATACAATTAATTAGGTTGATCTGCAGCTCTGAGCAGCTGTGACAGAACTGAGTGCCAAACTGAAGATGATTTCAGGAGCACTTCTCGAAGGTGCTCCAAGGATCAGCACCGGCCTTGTTTATCGGGGAAATGTTTGCACCTTGAGTCTGGAAAGAAATGTGATACCGCTTGTTGCCAATTCACTTTTATCTAGTGAAGTGGAATTTTAGGGAAGACTCTCTGGAGTCGTCTCTTATCTTTGAGCTGCAGGTTTTTGATGAAGTTGTGCATGTTTGTTTTGGCTGTTCCAAGAGGCACAAAAATACAGTGACTGGCTGTGAAGCTTGCTTGATTTTCAAGTCTGCTGGATGCTTTTGGTATATAAATTGCACCAGGAGCTGAGCATCCTTTTAAAAGAAAAGGAAGTGAATGTTAGAAGACAGGTGTTATACAAAAGGTCCAGATGAGCAGACAATGTACTCACTTGGTATACTAGCATGTAAGACATGTTCCTTTTGCATGAAGTCCAAATCAGCAGCACTGTGCTCGAAACTCTTACAAACATAAGAAACTGTCAAATGGGGAGGAAAAAAGGGGTTTTCAAGAATATATAGGTGGCTGCAGAACTGATTTCCCCTGCTTCAGAGCTGTAGCAGATAATACACAGTCAAGAAGAAAAATCTGTAGAGAGCTTGAAGATTATTCTGTCTATTAACCTTTTCAAACACAGCTGTAGTAAAAATGAGATGTTGCCAGATTCCTTTACTTTTGTTCTCCTGCTTCAGAGAAGTAACTGGCTGAAGTTATGTTGGTGCAGCTCTACAGACATTATTAAAGTGGTATCTCCCCCTAGTGTAGAGATAGCTGTATTGGTAGAGCAGTTCTCATGTCTAAGGATATGGGAATTATTGGATAATTTGTAGTTCTTTGTCAGACAGGCTTCATGAAATAAACACAGCTGTTCCAGTATAACAGGATTTTTTGGCAAAACAAAATTTTTTGAGGTAATAAAGCAGCTAAAATCGTTTTAGTCTGAAATATAAAGTCCAAATTGAAAAATCTAAACAAAAGAACAACGTTTCCCCATAGATGGGATTTGCTACATGTAGTGAAGCTGTGGTGACTGTTGACCTTAGCTCAGCCTCTGTTCATGTTTCTTGTAGTCTTCACTGAACAGTTTTGTCATCAATTTAAGGATACCCAGATTTCAGCAAAACTTGTTTGGAATAAGTAAGTTATTGCCTCATGAAAAATTTAGTTTAAAAATGAGGAATAGGATTCAGTTACAAATGTATTATTGTTGTGGAATACTCTGTTGATAATACATCTAGTGTTTTTTCATATTTCTTTTAGAAAAGCATGCTTGCCTTACGGCAGCTAATGCCTAATCCTCAGAGCTTTATCCAGCAGTGTATGCAGCAGCCAGCTACAACCCAAGAAGTGGTTTCGACCTGTACCTCTGCAGTACCAGCTCCTTCGACAAGAGTGGCAACCTCAGCTGTAGCAACAACTGCTCTGCCAGTTATAAAACCCGTGTCTGCCTCTGTAACAGTCACAGCCCCTCTAGTTGTAAAGCCACTCCTTGCCAGCACGTCGGAAACACCTTCTCTGCAGACTGTGAAGCCTGTTCCTTCCTCTGCAGTGGCGACAGCATCTCTTCAGCCTTCAGCTTCAGTCCTCACCACAACGATAGCAACATCAGGGCTGACTGCTGTCCAACCTGTCAAACCAGTCTTCACCTCTGCGGTACCAACATCCTCTCTCCAGTCTGCAAAGCCAGTGCTGGTTTCTACAGTGGCCTCTTCATCAACCACCCCTCTCCAGCCTCTGAAACCAGTCATTGGAACCCCAATTGGTATTAAAATCTCGCAGCCCAGCTCTGTTGTTACACAGTCAGTGGGTGCTCAGCATGTGGTTAAAGTGAAACAGTTGGTAAGATGGATTTCTCTGCTCCTCTGTAACTAACTGGGCTTCTTTATTTTGACTCTTGCAATTTTGTAAAGAAGGTACCGATTTGGACCTTTGGGGTTTGTTTTTCTTTTAAGGCATAGGCTAATCTGTCTTGAGTTAATCAGTTACATTTGTTGTAGTTTAGAAATATTGAGCCCTTGCTGAAAGTGTGAATCTAAAGCCAAGCTGTCAGCTTGGTCTCATGCAAGACATGTTGACCAGCATTTCACCAGACTGAACATCCGTCTTGAAACACCAGGGGATATGAGGTCTAACCCCAGGCTAGGTTGGCACCTGAAAGAAAAGGTAGGATATGCTAGTGCCAGAAACAGAAACTGCTGATGGGATACTTAGATTAATTACTCTTAGATGCCCTGTTAGGACTGTGCCTCAGCTAACCACCAGGGATTCCACTTTGTCTCCCTTGGCAGTTCTTTCCCTGGGTATTTTGCAGGCACAGGTGGCTTGCTGATGTTCAGTGATACGTTATCTGAAATGTACCAACTACCCCAAGGAGCTTGTTAGAGCAGAGTTCTGACCTCCACATTTACTAAGACGTGTTAATTATGAAGTCATCCAAAAGTGAGTTTTTTCTATCAGGCCTCATTAGCTAACAAATTCCAGGAGGAATAACTGTCTTATTAAAACAATGCCCTCAAAAGCAATGTGTTAACATTTTTTTTCTTGGCACAGGTTAACTTCTTGCTAATGTTAATGTTAAATACCAAGAAACTGTGGATCACAGGTATACCCAAATGGGCAACATTGTGAAATAAATTAGGTTTGGTTTATAGGTGTTCGAGATACTGAGTTGCACGGTTTCTAACTCATCTACCTGTAAGTAATGTTCTCAAGTATTTTGAAGGAATAGTCTCCCTTTGGAAGATAAAGAACTCAATTCTTGCATAGCACTTCCTTGTAAAGGTTATTTTTCTTTAAAAAAGCAGGAAAAACATTAGACCTCCCATGAAGCTAGATTTGCTTTCCAAAGGTATAGAGGAGCATCTGATGTGTGAATTTTCTTTGTAGCTTGGTTATTGTGTATACTTGATTTAAAAATGTTCAGACCCCTAAAATGTTTTGCTTTTTTAATTTTTTTCTTTTCAAAGATTATAAGGTAGATGTAGTAGAAGAATCCTGCATTCCAAATAAAGAGTTTATGCTGCCAGCTCTTCACCTTTCCACACTTGCTTAAAAAAACGAAGCACCCAACTGTATGGAGGGGATGAGCAGTCCTTTTTATGAGTGGATTTGTTTAAAAAACAAAAATGCAAAAAAACCCCCACCCTAAAACTCCAAAGAAGCATTATCAGGCATATGCACTGACAGTCTTTGCTGGTGGTTGCTAAAGCCAAATTGGAAAAGGAGTTGTTACCCATATTGTCTTTGAGGACTAAGTTTGAAATTCCAGCCAGAAGAAAAGGAGGGTTTCTTAGGTTGTACAAGGGCTGGAGAACAGTTTGTTGGCTACACAGCAAGCCATGTAATCCAGGGGAAAGGTTGACCATCTGTGCAAATAGGCGAGGAAGCTTAACTCTGCACGGGGGAGTCGAAACACTTCTTGAATATGATATTGGTGAACTCAAGAAATGGTTTCTGCCTCCTACACTGCTGCAGCGTGGCAGCCTGTTGCAATTGCTTTTCTTTGCTGTGCCTTACATATATTGAATTGCATAGAAAACATGTTTTTATCCTCATTTGAGTAGATCCCAGGCACAGCGATTAAAATACTTGGTCTGCTAAATACCTATTAAATTTTGGTCTTGGATATAGTTGGACTGACTACTTCACAGCTTAGCCATATCAGGAGCTTAGTGTTCATTTACACAACCTATTAGAACAAAGAGAAAATTAGTAGAAGAGGCTGCATCTCCTAGGGCTTCCCCGATGCCTTTCCTTGAAAGGCCAGAGGGTCTGTTTCCTCCCATAAGAAAACAAATCTGGACCTCCCCTCCCTAAACAGAAGGGTCCTACTGCCAGCTGAAAAAAGAAGCACATTGCCAGCTGTGCAAATCTGTCCGTACAATGCTGCCAGCAATTTCTTTCCCTTTTCAGCCCATAGGGATGTCTAATGCCATACACTCCCTCTGCATGCCCCTTTCTAATTTTGGCCTCTTGTGCTTGCGGGAATTTAAAGCAAACTTCCATGTGCCAACTCCATTGTAATGTTGGTGGTGCTTAAGAATGCAGCTCTGCAGTATTTTAATATCAAATGCGTGACTGGAGTGATGCAACATGAAACTTTAATTTCTGTGGCATGATTATTGGAACGCTGGGTTTGTATAGTGGACCCCGAGGGACCTGTTCTTCAGGGGTGCTGGTGGAGTTGATCACACTCCTGGACTGTAAGAGTTGCACATTTGGAAGGGTTTCCTCCTGTGACTTTCTTAACACCACCTCATTTAAAGGCATTGGCTTACAAAGAAATTTCATCTTGGAAATAAAGCTTGTCTTGCTGCAGTATTGCTTTGTCTCTTTCAAAGCACAATAAATGAAAATTTACATTACCAGCTGCTGGCCTCCAATGATGAAAAAGCTGCTGTGAGACTAAAACTTCACGTCAGGCGTAAACAGCAAGGGGTCTGTGGTGTAATCCCCACAGTCACCAGTGAGACACACTCCATGGACATCACTAACGGCTGAAGCAAGGCATGAAGTGCTTATGCTGTTCCAACTACTTGTTAGTAGTGTCAAGTACCCTCCAAGCTGAGCTTTTGTGAACAGTCTCCTCCATTATTTTTCAGGAGTTTTTTTTTTTGTCCAGGATTTATGCTTTTGCATTCAACTGGTGAGGCTTCCTTCACGAAACAATACTGTTTGTGTGTGATGATACCTCAGCATCTCTCTGCTGATCTCCAGACTTTGCTTTATGAATGTAAAAGAGGTTCAGGTGAGGCTAATCAAAGTCTCTCTCAAGCAGCTGTCTCTCTGCTGTCAGTTGAACGTTGCATTGCAATTTTTTTACTCAAGAATGTTGGTGATTTTATTCTTATGTCTGTGTCAACCTACTTAACAGGGCACAAAGGAACAGTCCCTTTTCTTTATTATTTCTTGCTGCTAACCCAAAGAAAAGAGACAATAATTCCTTTGCACAGATACTACCTATTTTTGTAATGCTTCCCTCTGGCATTAGGTCCTTGTTGAAGTGTCCAAGATTGTTGCTCTCTCCTGTTGCAAGTCCCAAGGGCTTCCAGCGTTTGTTAGTCTAGCAGCTAGAATGGCAAACAGAAAATGGACACTACTGCCAACACATAGTTTCTGTTTTTCAGTGATGTAGTCTCCTCGGTTACTTGACTTATTTCCCAGTCTCCACCCAGACCATTGATGTAACATTGCCTCCCTCTGTTCTTTTGTCTGCTATACATCAGTCTGGAATGCTTATGTTTCCTCCTGTGCTGTTTAAGTGTTTTGCATGCTGAAGTTGAAGCATCATTCTTATTGGTGGTAAGGAGGATCTCTAGGTGTGTGTTAGTGCGGGTGCTAGTGGAGCTTGCGAGTAGTTTGGCCAAGGTGGTTGGTTGCTCATGAATTATCCGAACACATGAATGACGCTATTAGTGTTATTCACAACTTCCATCTTGTGGAAGCTGCATCTTTCAGAAAGATCAAATTGAGCTTTGGGAAAAACACGTGGAAGTAAACTTCTACTCCGTGAAGAAGTATTGTATGTGTAAGCCTTGGCTTTGTCTGCAGTCTGTCCCTGCACTTCTGTAGTTCTTTCCTCCTCTAGATCTTACGTTTCTTCTCAAGACCTGTCTGTTTGTCTGGTTCTCAGATGCCACCTTCAGCTCATTATTTTGTGTTACTGCTGCTATGCCAAACTTTAATGCTGTTTTATATGGAGATGGATGGGTAGTATCTTGATTCTTTGATACACAAAGTACCTCTTTTTGTGAATGTATGATGTTTATGCTGATTATATTTATCGATATATCAGAAGACAGGTGACAGAAGGAAACAGCCTAATGTCTGAAGTATTGTAAATGTCAATTCTTTAATTATCCATATGCAGTCTTGCTGTACAAGCGCTCTTTAGACTTTCTGAAGTTAGAATAAAAGATGTAGAGGAGAAAAATGGCTTCTTGATCTTGACCCTGACATTTTCTTAATGTTAGCTTTTTGCTGCAAAAAAACCCCAGGATTCAATCTGAAGACATTATGATTTTGTGCTTTGGTAAAATCTCATCTTTCTACTACCTGTAATCAAGAACTTTTCCAAAGGTTGTATTGAATCTGCAGCCCACATTCTGTTATCTAGGAGGCTTAGAAGTGAGGTTTTTAGAGATGCTGCAATTTTATTACTTTCTTGCATTTTAATAGCTGCCCCTGAAAAGGAAGGATTAGTATTTATGGGCTGTGCCTCTAGGTCTCTGTTGTGATGACATCCTGTTGTCTGGTTTTGTTTCCTTGAAGAGTCCCTTTAAACAAAACTGTGAACCGTCTTCCTTTTTACCCTTCAGCTGTGTACTGTTGTCTGTCTTTAGAGGTTCTGCTCACTCTAGGTGTTTCTATTTAGTACTTCATGTTCCTGGTAACTGATGTGCTCAGTGTACTTTAGCTTAACACTTTGAAACTCAGCATCTCAGTTTACAATTGATGTTGCTGTTCCAAAAATCCAGTAGTATTTTTATAATGTGTACTCTTAATTCTTAACAGGAAAATAATGTCATGCAAAACTTTCAATTGTTTTGGTGTTCTCTCTTTTTAACTAGGTGTATGAGATACCTACCCTTTTGAAATTATTGGTAGGCACTCTCAATATTCAGTAGTTACTCTGTTAAGCAAGATGTAGAGGAAAGCCTCTCAGTGTAGTGGATTGTGTGATACTTAGTGAAACATGTCTAATAGAGTTATCAATAGAGACTAGGGGTGAAGTGTCTGTTACTCAGAATCAGCATCACATTCTGAAAGAGCTGGAGCTTAAAGCTCACCACCACTTGTTAAGATTTCTTGACATGAAGTAAAAAAAAAAAAAAATGAGGTTTTTCTGAGCATGATGTTTGTTTTAAACTGAGAACTAGACAAGCACGCCTGCCCAGTGGCAATTCTGGCTAAGTGGAAACATTGGTACTGTTTACTTCTGTGTATTTTTAGCTCTTCTCACTCTTGATATTGGATATTCCACTTCCAGGTAGTCCAGCAACCATCAGGAACTATTGTAAAGCAAGTATCCACACTCCCACAAACCTCAGTGCTCACCCTACAGACATCTGCTGACAAGAAGATGCCGCTGAATACACTTGTTCAAACCAACCAGTTTCCTGCAGGTAAAGGGAGAGGAATGCTGAGGTACAGAAGTAAATGCAGGCTGTTGGTAGACTGTAGGAAGGTAGGAAAGTGGCTGTCTGTTGGGAGCAACCACTTTGAGTTGAACTTCTTTACTGTCTTCTTGGAGTTCTGGTGAGTGCCACATCTACTTCTGGCACTTGTTAAAAGCATATCAATCAAACATTTGTACTTGGTAAAATACTGTGACTGAGCTCTTTGCAGTGAACTTTCTTTAAACTGTGATGCTTTTGAGAGTCATTTCATGAGACCTTGTTTTTTCCTTCAACAGGTTCAGGTTGATGCATAATATGAGTTTGTCTCAGCCAGCCAGTTTTCACTAAAACGTTTCACTTGTCAGTACAGAGGAGGGTGTTTGAAAGCATGTAAAGTTTTTGTCTACACAGAACATGTAGAATGTAGGATTCTAGAGTGTCTAGTTTTCAAGTGGACCTAATTAGTTGTTCTTGAATCTGCAGTAGCCTTTGCTGGAAGAAAGAACTGATTAAGCAGTTGTCTTAGCATTTTACTTTGTACTATAGCATGTTCTTTGTTTTGTTTTAGGTTCCATTCTGAAACAAATTACCCTGCCAGGAAATAAAATTCTGTCGCTTCAAGCATCTCCTGTTCAGAAGGCAAAAATGAAAGAGAATGGAGCAACATCCTTCAGGTAAAAAGAAACATTATCAGAAGTTATAACAATACGAAGGAACAGAAGGACCAGACAGCAAATATAGAGGTGGGAATGGAGCCCAAATAAAAGCAACTTTCTTTAGAAACTTTTTTCTGATATGTGTTTTTCATTTTATGATACTAACTGGCAAGGGAGAACCTGAAAATTTTTACCCCGTAGCAGATGTTAATTATTCTTAATGTAAGAAAACTGTCCTGATGAGGTGATAGCATGATGAAAATCCAACAAGTGTTGTTATATATACAGTGTGCATCAATATGTGTCAGTTTTTCTCTTGTAGAGGAAGCGTATTGATTTCCATCCTATGAATACAATTGCTAATCTAGTTACCTTGTATTAAAATCTCTAAGTAGCATTAAAGTAGATGTAACCTCTGCTTTTTGCAAACAACTGGATAGTATTGAACTGTTTCTTGGACTGGCTGGTAACTTTCCTAAAGCTCTCTGCTGTATTTCAGAATCTTTTATTAGCTCCTCTTACAAGCTTGTTTCTGTATGTAGAGGTGAAAGTCTTGACTATATCTCTAATTATGACTTCTGGCATATTCTCTAGGCCTTTAGATTACAAGAGTGCTTAAAGCTTTTAGTTCTGGTAACTGATTAACTTTTCAAAAGCAGAAATTATTTTTTTGTAGCTCTGAAACGTAATGCTGGATCAAAGGTACAGACTGCCATAAGCATTATTGGTCTTGTGACTTTAAGGCAAGTTTTAAGGGGAAAAAAAGAAGGCATGAGGACACCTTCATCTTGTTGACCAGTTGACTTCTCATCTCTTGAAAGCTACAGCATTGTGTGCACTGATATAGTCAGAGAGCTATTGTTGTTTATAGTAACATAGGGTATACAGCAAACACTTAAGACAGTAGTAACCAGAAGTTGAAATGAAAAGCTCATATTAGAGCAGTAGCTCTTTTAGCTGCCTCAAGGTCTTATAAAATAACTTCAGAATTAATGTGGGACATAATTTTGAGTAGTGATGTTAAAAAAAATTACTTCATAAATATCACAATTAAAAACAAAGCAACAAACAAATTTGTACCAAAAAAAAAGAAATTTTTTTTTTTGTGATCTTCCTATTGGAATATATTAGCTGTCTTAGAAGAAAAAGGCTGAATTCTTGAAGTTTCTTCCCTGAATTGTTAAATTCTTAGTGTAGGAAAAACTCTGCTTTTACAGTGTGATCCAAGATAGAGTTCTGTTCTTGCTTTTGGAATCTGATTTTCAAGGTAGCATAAGTCCACGAAAATTTAGATGGGAAATTTCTAACTCACCTTAAATTTTTCTAATAGCGGCTTATCTCTGAAGAATTTGTCTTTGCGTACATTCCTGCTGCTTCTTCTATGCACTGCTGTAATCAAACCTTATGACTTTAAAATCTACATATTACAATCTTCATATATCTGAATGTGGGCAGTGTGTACCTGAACTCTTGGCTTCCCTCAGTCAAGTGTTTGTGTTCTGTCTCTCTCATCAGATAGTGTTAACAGGGCAATAGCTGTTTCCCAGTAAGCTGTGAAGTGGTTTGCTCTCTTCTGTCCTGTATTCCCAGTATAGCTATTCTTTGTGACCTATGGTCCATCAACAGCTGATCATGTGTGAGGCAGAGAGAGGCACCATGGCCTGCTTTCAGGTTTTGTGATGATATTTGTTATGGGTAGAGAGTGTGTCTCATAATCGATGTGATTGTAAATGTGACACTCTAATGAAAGTGCTCTTTCTGTGCACTCTCACTGCAATATGTCATCAAGCCTGACACCCTCTGCCATTGTGTGACTAGGTTAGGTTAGGATTTGGGAATGTAATACTCACTAAGCTATACTTAGTTAGATGCAATCTGACCTTGTCTGCTCTTTAATGGGCTGATTTAGTTTGCTTAAGATGAGCAGTAGAAAAAGTGGTGATTTCCTGCCCCCCAAACCAACAAACAAAAAACCCCCCAACAAAACACAAAGCATTCTAACCTTCCAGATACTATTTCAGCTAAGCATGGACATTGCACCATGGCATGTTAAGAGGCAGTCTGTTTTAAAAGCATCAAGATTTTTGTAAGCTGATCTACACATTTATGTAAAGTATATGCTAGAGCACCCTGGAAAAAAATAAGTCACGTATTTCATCTTCAAATACTTGTTTTACTCCATTCTGTTTAATAAAGTTGTTCTCCAAAGCACATGCAACTACAACTTGTGTATTTTGTCTGGAATGTGCTAACAATCTCAACTAGCAGGCAAACAGGGGTGAGACAGCAGAATGGAGCACATCTGGGCAGCTGCTTCTCCTGCCCTGTGGTAGTGGTGAGTGCTGGTGGTTCCTGGTTTGCTGCAATTGTTCTGGCCAATGTAGTTGTCAGTGATGGAGCGTAGAGGTTTGGGTTAAATGTGCGTTTCTACTGTTCCCTTTTACTCCTGTATAAAATGGAGTAAGTAAAGGTGGATTCAGAAGAAATGTGCGGTAGTCAGACACCAGAGGGTGCCACAGACTCACTTTTCAGGCGGCAGAGGGAATTTCATAGATGTGAGATGCATCTGCATTGCTTGGGTTTGTTTTCGAGTGAATATTCAGTATAAGCGTCAAACCTGACTTCATGCAGTGTAATGCTCAGAACTCTGAGTTCTGTTTTCCACCTTGTCTTGGTAAGCTTAAATCACTGGAGACTTATAATAACAGCTGGAAGAGTTTTCCTGTTGATTTCTGAGTGTGACATGATCAAATGCAAAAAGAATTAAAGGAAGTTGTGCAGAAAAGGGACTTTATGGAGGGATTGCTGAAATATCCAACAGAAACACCTGCGTGTACACTCTGGAATATTTTAAATTTTTCACCTTGGTAGAATGATTTTTATAGCTTACTCAAAGTACATGTAACTTCACTTAAAATGATTGAGGTTTGTTTGAACAACAAGAAAAATGAATAGCGAAAGGTACAAAGTTATCATGGCTTCTGAAACTTTTACTAATCTTTAGTGAGCACTGTTTCTAAGGAAATGTAGTGGTAATTTCTTTGGGTTAAGTAAAATTCGTGCAATAGTGTTTTCATATCTTGCATCAAAGCTAATGACTCAGTGACTTAATGCAAATTTAGTCTCACAGTGAAAAAGATAGAATTTGTCCTTAAAAACAGTACAGGTAGAGATGTTGCATATAAGCCCTTGTATGGGTGTACTCATAAGAGAGACTGTATGCATGGAAATATTCAAGAAAATAAGAACCTGATAAAGGCAAGTTATAGAGTAATGAAAGCTGTATATTTAGAAAGGTGGATAGATGTATAGTATAGAAGTTTACCTCCTCCTTGCTTGAGTATGTGGCCGGGTTAAAAGCAAAAATAATTTCCTGAAACCGCGTGCTATACAGTTGTGTCTTGAGCATCCTGATATGCAAGCATCCTTCCTTGGATTCCATTAACAGTTCCACTGGGGTAATGTCAGGTTCCAGCATCGATAGCTTGTGATGTGTGTTCCTTGTGCTAGTTGTGCTTATTTTGTCATCTCCTTTATTAGTAGACCAGTGGCAGTCACTGCCAAGAGCAAAGACTTCTCTGTAGTGGTCACTAAGAAGAGGAAACTGGAGTGTACTTGTAAAAATCAGTTAGCACTCAATTATCATTCAGTGAAGCTTCATTTACACAATTGTTGAAAGTTCAGGATCTCTGTTAGGCTGATAGAGCCTGAGTAAACACTTGGAACTGCTCAGTTGCTGATTGTGAAAGAGTAGGACAAGCGGAGCTGTTTTGGTGCTGGTGACTTCAACTTTGAATTGTAACAGTGGACATCAAACTGTTCTGACAGTCCTGGGGTTTAACACTTTTCTTAGCACAATGGATTTGGGTTACAAGCCTAGTCAGGAAACTATAGTGTCTAATTAAAATTAATGAATGGAGCTGGTTTGGGAATCTGTTGGGTCTCCTTTTCTCTGACCACAACACACTGGAACTCCTAGCAATGAGGGCACACGAATGGAACTCATATTGTAATAACTTCAGCTTCTACCTATTTTCAGACAAAAGACAGCCTCCAGGAAATCCCATATAACCTAAGAACGTCAAGTTTCTGGCTAACCCCTTGTTCAAGAGTTATTTAGGCCACACAGTGTTTTCTGAAGGTGAACTTTATCAAACCTTGCCAGAGAGTACTTTTCAAGAGGTGTGTGTTGGTTTTATTTTCTTCGTTTTCCAAATCAGATTGAGTGATTTATCTTATCTGTCTTAATACTGCAGACGTCTGTTTTGATTTGATCCTAAACCCTTGAAGCCACCATTAGGGCCCTTGTCAGTTTGTGAAGTAAAAAGGCTTTCTCTTGATGATCTAAAGTCTTGGAAAAACTTTTCCCGTATGAGATTCATTCAGTATCTTAACTTAAATGATCTTAAAAAAATAAAAAAAAGCTGAGGCACACAGGCTATTATAGCTCATCTGAGTGATGTTTGCCTTAAATATACCAGATTTTAAGTTTTTATTTTGAACACATAGTCCAAAGCTGCTACAGGAGAATCCAGCTAATGGAGGGGTGTTAACAGCTGAAGCTCTGCTACTGCTCTTCAGAAGCGTGGCATCTTCCCTGCTATGTACATAAGTGTGGTAGGACTAATCCAAAGGACAAGATCTGGATTGGTCCTACTGTATAATCAAGGACTGTTTGTATCCTGTGTTTTTAGGGAACTCACTAAAGAAAAGTGAAGATCAGGTTTGTGCTAATAAGCTTGTGTTGTAAGCTTCAGCTTGTAAGATGGGCATCTTGGCCTTATTTTTAGTTCAGTGAATCAGCATTCATCTTTATTCAATGCTCAGTTCTACCTGGTGAATTAGTTTTAGAACAAATATCAGTCCGCAAAAGCGGTGGTGCAGGGTTAGGGGTTTGTGGGAACTTTTAATCCAGGTTTATGTCAGTTCGTGGTTTCCAACCTTGCTCAGAATTTCAGTTTCATATAAGGGATTTGCATGCCTAGCAGCTGAGGCATTAGCCAAATTAAAGTTTCAGAGGCACTTTGCTGAAGTGTGAGAGCTTTTAGGAGCTTTCTGTCCCTGTCCACACCCACACTGAACATCTATTTTATATGGGGATAGCTTCCAGGATACATCAGTGTGGCTGCTTGTTGATAGTCAAGAGACTTTTTCTTTGTATCTATTCTGAACAAAGCATAAAATGTTGGTCTTTTCTTTTGTAGAGATGAAGATGACATAAATGATGTGACTTCTATGGCTGGGGTCAATCTTAGTGAGGAGAATGCGTGCATTTTGGCAGCAAACTCTGAGTTCATTGGTACAGTGATTCACTCTTGTTCAGATGAACCATTTCTCTCTTTGGAAGCTCTTCAGAAGAAGATCTTGAACATAGGTGAGAGCAATGCACATGTAACATATATGTGTGGATGTAGTATTTTCTTACCTCTTTCATCAGCCAGCCTCCAATCTATGAAGAAGGACTTAGAACTATTAATATCTCCCATCTCAATTCATGTGTTTCTACCAAACTATACTGATCTTTTACTTTCCCTTCTAGGAAACAACTGTCCTTTAAGGTTTTTTTTAACATGGAAACAGTCTCAAGCACAACCAGAAAAAAGAAACTGATGCCACTTCAACATGTGAGAAGTGAGCAACTTATTACTCTTAGACTTAATGGAACACTTAACAACCATAAAGATGCTAGTGTCAAAACACTTACATGTGCTTTTTTATCTCTGCAGCTTCTAACTTGATGCATCACACTATCTTTCCTAACAATTTTTGCATTTCTCAGCCTGTTCAGGTATACATGCTCTATTGACCAACATAAAGAAGAAGTTTGCAACTGCCAATACACGCAGGACAGACTTTTATTTATGACTCCTTCTGTGGAAAAAACTTCAGTTAATTTTATACAAAAGAGATGTTGAAGCTGTTTGTCTGTGTAGCGAATAGTACTGTGGAATGTATGTTGAATGCGTGTGACTAAACTGCGGGAGGAAGTTTCTAGTGTAGGCATCATTTCAGCTGTTAGCTTGCAAGCAAAATGGTAACTGTTGCTTAGCAGTGTTGTATTGTGTCAGAGCAGGGAGCATGCATTTGTAACCACGCTGAGTGGTACCACTGCTGTCACAGCAAAGTCGATGAGTGTTGCTCTGCTCCTTGCTTGTGCCCTCTGCCCCATAGCTCTCTGTACTGGAACAGTGAGTTTTACAGCTGAGCATCCAAAAAAGCCTGTGGTTGTACATGCAGTCATAATTCTGTCACAATGGTTTAGCTACGTGATCACCAAGTCTTTCTCTTTCTAGACACACCTGGTTCTCAGTCCAAAGTAAGCAGCTAACCTGTGACAAGTATGTAACCTGCAAATGCTACCTGCAACCTCAGTACCCCTGCTCTGGTTAGCTAGGATGTGTCATCTGAGCTGTATGAGGCATAGTAGAGTGACGTAAGTGCTGTGTTATTAGTGGCAAGGGGAAAATACTCATCAAAACTGGTGCCTAGAAGATTTTCTCAAAATTCGGTAGAGGATTAATCAATCCTTCTTGGGAAGTATATATAAAGAAGAATTAAGAGCTCTTCAAAAACACAGAGTACTTCTAGAAAAATTTGCTGGTTTGGGGTGCAAAGACAATTCATTGAAAGATGGAAAATAGAAGCCTGGCTGTTTCATGGCTGGCATGGTAGTTGTTCTACATTAATAATAATAATAATAGGAATAATTCATGTCATAAATGAAAAGTGTTTGATTGTAAGGAAAGGAATATTGCTAGGGAGTACAGCAATTCAGAAATCTACTTTTGAACCGAGCCCTCTATAAATTAAGAAGTGTTTGTGTGGAGGGAGGTCTTGAGGTTTGAAGGGATTTTACTGAGTCTTTAGGTTGGTGTTTCGGTGTTCTGATAATCTAGTGAGAAGCTGCTGAGGAAGTATTGAAAAGTCCTTGAGCAAAATGAGCTTTGCATTCAGCTAAGGTACACGCCAATGCTTCCTGATCAAATACACTTTGATTGTATCTGGGAAAACATCCTAGATTCTCCCTGTCTTGTGAGATTGTTAATCATTTTCAGTTAGAGTAGCAAAGGCAAATGAAATAGGTGATTAGTTTTTTTACAGTGTGCTGTTTATCCATTCTTAACACTTCACTTGGCAGTAAATACCGAAATGGGTTTTGAAGGCGTGCTGTATATTGCATCATAAAGTATTACAGCTGCTGTAAATGCAGCGAGGGGCGAGGAAAAGCGCTTCTGACAGGTACAGTGTATGAGGCATGTGAAGCTGCTGCCTGCCGTGCCTACCAGGGAAAAGTTGCTGCTGTCCAGGTGTCTGGATGGAGTCGCGTTGAGTGATCGATGGTGTCAACTGCGGGAAGGCTTCTCCGTTGGCAGCCTGCAGCCGCAGGAAGGTTACGGAGGTGATGCCCAGCTCTGGGTGCAGGGCCAGCACAGCTTTGCCTGGAGCTGTCACCAGCCTCGGTCGCAGCTGCTGAAACGCAGAGAATCAGCAGCAGCCCCAGAGAAAAGGTTGAAGGTGATGGCAGGATGACCCCAGCTGGACTCGAATCTATGTTGTCCGAGCTGCTGCTGTGGGTCGGTTGGGCCTGTCTGCCCCGTGTCCGTCAGTCAGGGCACTTGAGAGGGTCCTGTGTGCCTGGAGTGCGCTGCAAAACCCATTCCTGCTCATCAAATAAATGTCATGAGTTGTTAACAAGCACGGTGTCAAGCAGGGCAAAATGTAATTCTGTATTTTTTTTAATTACTGGAATTAACAGAATATGTCACTAATTTCTACAGCTACTGCTTCTCCCCCTCCCCGAACATGAAGCTTGATTTGTGTTCTTATTAACTTTGTCCTATAAATGACCTTGCAAGGAGAGTGGTTCTGGAGGCTAAGTGAAACAATGTCTATATTTTCTGAAGCTCCAGGCTAAGTTTTATTAATGTAATGTCTAAGATCTTTGAAGTTGTGACTTTACCAGGAAAATCATAATCTCCAAACCTTTATTCATAATGGGTATGACTTCCAGGGGGAACAGAATACCTGCTGTGCTAATTATTTCAATTATCAGCTACTACTAAAACACGTAATGGATTTTCTCTGCTTCCACAGGTAAAAGGCATGACATTATGGAACTTAACTCTGATGTTGTGAACTTGATCTCCCACGCTACACAGGAGAGATTACGAGGGCTCCTAGAAAAACTAACTGTAATTGCTCAACACAGAGTATCAACCCACAAGGTAAAGGAAATCATTAGGCAAGTTTTGCACCAAAGTTTTCCTGCTTTGCAGCCTTGAACCTCTTCCAAGTGTAGGCACATCATAGGCAATATGTGCATTTTCAGTAGCTACCAAAGGCTGGTTTTAACAGTTATAGCTTATAACTGTTCTATTTGACTTGTTGGACAGGTGCTCTTAAAACCTAGCATAAGACTAAATGCATGTGTTTCTTCTCTTCCATAGAAGTGTTGCCTGTTATGCAAAATTTATCTTACATGTAAAGCTCTTTTTGAATGCTCTTGATGGTGGGTTGATTTAGGGCCTTGTGTTTTCCTTATGCATTTACTGTTGGTAGAACTGCAATATTGATGCAGTAAAAAGCCTTGGTAAACTGAATTGAGTATTTTACTTTCAGAAGGTGCTCCATGTGAAGGCAGAGACCCTTTTGATCTCAAGATTTCCCTCCCTCCCTCCCTTCCCCCCCCACCCCGATACTTCAGACTCCCTCCCCTCCCTATCTAATACAAGCCCCTCTTATTAGCTCCATTCAATATAAAGTATATTGGGTCCCAGTAAGCCAGTATCCCTTGATATGCTTGTATGGTACAAATAGGAAGCAATAATTTACTGGCTAAAATAGCCTTTTTTTCGTGTCATTGAATAATAAGATATTGATCCTTATTTTCAATATGAATCTGTCTTAGAAAAAAAAGGAAGTTAAATGTATCTGTCAACTCTTAAGGTCTTGTTTGTTTGGGTTTGGTGTTTTTACAAGAACTTTTTACTTAATGAAGTTTAACAAGAGCAGCTAACTGATGGAATAGGAGTTATTTTTGTACTGAACACTTTTTATAGGCCTTTAAGCACTGGAGCAGCAATAGTAAAGAGGAAGAACTATTTGGAAACTTTTAAGCATTTGTGGTGATGTCTGAAGCAGTTGGAGTATGCTATTCTTTGACAGAAGAAAATATAGTAGCAAAAAAAAATTAATACAGGAGAAGTATGCAGTTTTTTATGAGAAGTTTTTAGAAATTTGCACATGTTCTGTGTTATTTCTCTAAAGTGGAGGGTACAATTGAGCTTGTGAAGAAAAGTGAGGAGGCACACTGAAGTCCTGAGTAACTAGTAGGACTAAGTGTCTTGCAGACTCTGAGAACGTAAGGAAATGTTTTTTGGACAGTAGGCTCTATGGGGCTGATTTATTTCTCATTGAACTAAAGCAATAGAAAAACAGATAGGTTTTTGTCTGATTGAATTGCCAGAAGCAATGATAAGATTGTAAGACTTCAATAAGCTTGCTTTCTTATCCTCTTCTCTCAAAAGCAAAACAAACAAACAAAAAGTAATGGGCATAGTAATCCTAGAGGCACAGGTACCCCCTTTTGTTAGGAAGATGGTATTCTGCTACAGGGGAGCGTCCTACAGGATTACATTTGTGAGTGATGTTACTGCGAGAGATGCTGACAGGCTTTTAGAAATCTGGGAGCAGAACGCTGCAGGGTTTTAGAGTCACGTTACTCAGTTGGTTAAAACCTGGTTCTAATAATGCTAAATTCACAGGTTTGATCCTCATGAGCCATTCACTGACGAGTTTGATTCGATGATCCTTCTGGGTCCCTTCCAACTCAGAATATTGTGTGATTCTGTGATTCATATATATATTTACATAGCCCTGTATTACATCTCCCCCAGTGCTTACCCCCTCTTCTCTTTTCCCTCTAGGCTATTGATTGGTACCATTGTGCAGTGTGGGCTTCATGTATTTCAGATAATTTCCCAGAGCCTTTCCAAGAGTCAGGTAGTTGGTTTGTAAGGCTTTATATTGGCCTGTCTTCAGTACAAAAAAACCCTACAGTAAGAGGAATAGGTGTGGTACAACCAAAGTAAGTTGTTATGGTAGGAGTTGGTGTACAAATGCCAGTAATTCATGGGATCATACTCAGGAAACTCTTCTTCCCAGTTTGCTCAGCTCATGCCTAGCAGCTTTCATCTGATGGATAGCCCTGCAGAGAGAGTGAATTGGCAGGGTAAAAGCTTCATACCATGCCACCACGTAGACTTGCCAACTTTTGCTAAACTTTAGAAAAAAAAAAAAAAGTATGTAATTGGAAGTTACTAAGTTAATTAGGATAAAACTATCACGGTGGTCTCTCTATCTGAAGTAGGAATAGCCTTTCAGATTGTTGTAAACTGCTCACTGTGATGCAGCTCTTGCTGCAGTGCTCTTATGGAGCCTTTGTAAGACCATAATGGGAATTAGCTAGCCGGTTTAGTTCCTCGGCTCCTTCTCTTCTACAGTCTGGAAAACTACTGAGGTATAAGAGTATGCATGTGAGGTGATACCTAAGACTAGAATTCATAATGACAGCTAAGCACTACAGTGATTAAAGAACATGTTTTATGTGGATGGATTCATCCCAGCACGCAACGGCTGCCCTACTCCTGTGGCCGGAGCCCATGAGCTTATGGTTTCAACATAAACTGCGTGGTAATGGTGCAGCGTGGTAATGCTGTTGAGCTATAAACGGTGCTCCAGGAAAACATTTTCCCCACATGCAGCTCTAAACTACTTTATCTGTAGGGTGATAGGGTGGTGTGGGTGATATGCTTCATCATAACAGTGCTGGCTACAAGTTAGGAACAGGTATACAATGTGATGTTTTCCGTCTAAGCAATTCAGTGCTAAACAATGACAGAGAAGTCTATTTTGAGTAGGACAAAACACAACTGCAGGTGTTCCTCTTCTAAAAATTCCTGAAATAATCTCTCTTAGAACAGTTGATGAGCTGAAATACTGTTATGGATGCACCCATTTCTTGTCCTATATAAGCTTGTGGTAGTGCATTGGAGACCTGCCGGTTGAGAGACTTGCATTCCTAATTGGTGTAGGGTCATGGATTTGGCTTAAAATATGTGTAAACATCTGACTCTGATTCTGGGTATTCCGAAGCGAAACACTTCTAAACTTTGGAAAAAATAATCTTCTGGTAATACAGTTTTCTTCTTTGTCCTTTTAAAAGGATTGTGGTATGGTGGTGGATTATTATAAGCTGCTGCTTCAAAACAAGTTGTACTAATGTACTGGGAGTGATTCAAAGTAGTGTATGCGTTGTGGGGAGTGGTAAAAAAAAACTTGAGCGGTAACAGAAGACGGGGAGAAGGTTTGTTGGACTTTCTTGCAGAGCCACAGACACTGCTTTGGAAAGAAAGTCTCTGGTTGCAACATATGGTGTGGTTTTAGCCCCAGTTGGTAATACATGACAATGGGGTGGCTCATTGAAAAGGACCAAACGTAATACCAGGAGAAGGATTGATTTCATGCTCTGGCCGGGTTGGGAGAATTCAGATTAGAAGACAACAGTGCCCCACAAGAAGACTTTTACTTTCCTTACAGCTTTTAATAGGGTGTGACTGGGTATGGGAGGAAGAATCTGAGTGTAGTATGCTTGAAAACTAAAAATTGAGCTGCTGAAGTCATTGATATATACTGATAAGTCTATATACTTAACATGTAAGCTTGCCTAAAATACAGCTGTAAAATATCCTGTGCTTATTTCAGAATAGTTGTATGTCAAAATTGATTCATTAGAGTGTGAGATTGGGGTAAGATAGAAAGAAAAAGTTGCTGAAAGTACCTAGTGTGTTAAGCTGAAAAAAATTTCTCAGGGAAACAAGTTCACAAAGCAACAGAGAAAGAAGGTAAGTGTAGGACATGCATTAAAAAGTGGTACAAACAGGTGGCACGGACATACCTCATCTAGAATGGGCTCCTTGTCATGTTTTGCTTAACGCCTTCTGGCCAACACAAGGCTTAAATAGCTTGCCTTTAGAAGAGCAGCATAGTAAACCCAAGTTTTCCTTTGCCAGTTGACCACGTTTTGGATCTTTCCTTTCTCTGTCTTTCCAATCTGCAGTAAATGTCAACTCAGGCGTTCCAGTGAGGGCAAAATTGGAATGAAAAATGAACTACTGATTGCTACTCTTGAGACCAAAATGACCCTAGTTTTGTTTCAATGCCTGTGTCCAGTTATTGTTGGAACTGGTCATTAGTATTCACTGGCCCGATTTTGTACAGGTGGTTGGACCAGATGACTTTCCTGGGTTACCTTTCAACATAAACTATCCTATGACTTGAGAGTGTTCACTGAGGCAAAAATATGTGTTCTTAAAGCTATAATAAACCATATCTAACCATATCTAAACCGTATCTTCACCCCCAAGATTCATTATAACTAGTTCTAAACCACCCCTCCGCTACATAGAACTTTTTTGGAAATACCAGGTAATGCTTATTTCAACTTCTGCATTAAATGGCTGAAACTAGAACATAAAACACTAGAAACTTAAAATGTCAAATTCTAATTTTTTCTCTCTTTAAAGGGGAAAGGATATTTTCCTAAATGTGTTTACTGGATATGAAGTTGATGATTTAAAACAAAATTTTAGGCTTTTAACTAAGGTTAGGGAAGACTGTTGTAATTTTAGTCAATATAGAGTAGATGTTTTTAATGGCACTTGTTCAATAACCTCTTACTAGTCACAGACACCTAGAAACATGCTTCAGTGGAGAGGAGATGTGTAAATAACTACGTACCACCTGAAGTCTTTCTAAAACAGGCTACACTTTTCAGCTTTGAAAAATAGTGTTGTTCAGATTGTTCCCATTGGGTTTATTAGCTTTAGTTGTGTATATAAAGGCCTGGTTGTCTATAACAAACTTCTTTTTTCCAGGGGAGTGATAAGTACATCGTATGTAGTGACACCAGAGCACAGCTGAGATTTCTTGAAAAGCTTGATCACATAGAAAAGCAGAGAAAAGATGAAGAGGAACGTGAAATGTTGCTTCGCGCAGCCAAGGTAAGATTCTTGCTTTCCAGGGAAGTAGTTGTGTCCTCTAGATTGGTGAACATCTTCAGGTTTCTTCTATTTCTGCTTTAAATGTAGTAACCATTAACCCTGTTGCTGGAAATTCATAATGTTTAGGACAGTTTAGGCTTTACAGAAAAGGATTTAGCCTGTTTACATTTAAAAAAAAATAACAGGAGTTCTTTGAAATGTGTGTTGGGGTGAACTCTGGTTTTGAGATTATTCCTACTGGTCAAAATTAAATAAAAAGCCAAAAATATCCTTCCTGGATCATTTTTGGCTTTGAAACTGAAGCCTGGTGAGATCCACCACCCTGCCAGATGTATTTATTTTCTGTAGTCAAGATCAGAGGGCTAACCCAGCATCCTTGAAGCCCTGATGGAGCTGTTGTAGTATAGAATAAGTACCTTTCTTCTCCATTCTCTTTGCTCCAGAAGAGAAGCAGAAAAAAAAATCTGTAGATGTTGCTCTATCTGGTGTGGCTTGATCATCTGTTTGGGTTTTGTTTGTTTGTTTGTTTTCAGTCCGAATTCTGGAGCCCCTTGGATGGAAGCCTAATCTAGAGTTGAAAGAACAGCGTTGTGCTTGCATGAATACAACTCCCTTTCTTTCCTGTACTTCCTGTCCTTTTTAAGTGTCTGCTGCTGACATGAACAACATCATGCCTAGACTGGACCTGACTGACAGTGTTAGCATCATTTTCAGCTTAATCTTGCTTCAGGCTAGAGCAGAGGCAGCCGGCCCAGATGAGGAGGGGTGTGCACGTATGTGCATGGAGGGGGATGGAAGCCAGTCTGGATTGAGGCATTCACCCCTGGAGCTAAATCTTTCAATCACCAGAGAAAATTGTCATTTATTAAATATTTAACGGATACGATGGTGTTTGGATGCCAGTAATTTCTGTTCAATCTTTTTTCCTCTTCCTTTGCTAGAGCCGTTCCAATAAAGAAGATCCAGAGCAACTGCGGTTAAAGCAGAAGGCGAAAGAGGTAGGACTTTGCAGTTACCATGCTTGCCTTTGTGTGTTGAGAGAAGGTTGGCAGCCCTGTCCTGGCAATTAGGTCAGGGTTTATTTTGCTGCTGCATACCATTTGCAGAGGCCTTGGGGAAGGACAGGAACTGCCACAGGCAAGGGCACTGCTTCAAATGAGGTCAATGAATTATGAGCTCCCTTTTTTTAACATTTTATTTTTGCAGTTTCAGTCCTGTCTAGAAACAGTCCTTTGTAAACTGCAGCAGTACACTTGTTAGGAATATAATGTGGGATTAGGAAAAAAAAAAAAGAAGAAACTTTGAGATTTAGCATCTGGGACTGTACAATAGGCTACATTTTTCCAGGGTAATTGTTCGTTTTGTAAATCTGATACTGCTTATAATTCTTTGGCTGGGAGGCGGTACTGGGATTTAGTTTTAAATGGAAAACGCCTCTGGCTTTTAATTTTCTGGGCCCAGCAGTTTTCTGTTCTGGAATGGAGCCCTTGTTTCACACAGTTCATGTTTAGCTGCAGGGGTTTTAGTTTATAGCTTAGACTGGTTAAGCTTTTACTCCCAGAGGCCTCTGCATAGCAACTGTAGAAATCAACAAATAAGTTCATTTATGTCTGCAGCCTCCTCTCAGTAGCTGACTTTTTACATTTCCCAATATCCATTTCCTGACTTTTCTAGCCTGAGAGAAAAAAGCTCCACTAATTGGAGCTTATTTTAATTGAGCCTTAATATTGGATCTCACTGGAGTTGCCCCCAGAGCTACTGGGAACAGAATGAAATGAAAGTACCTAAGGTTGAAGATGTGTGTGCGTGTGTATGTGTGTGTGAAATTTTTCACTTGACCTACAGATTCTTTTCCCTGCTGAATAAATCATCAAGCCTGTTCACATTTCTGATTAAGGATCTGACAGCAGACGATAATAAAGACAATTGAGGTGTGAGACGTGTGATACAGAGCTGAAGAAATTGGTTTCTATAGTTACTTGACTGATTTCATGCAATTTTTAAGGATCTTTGTGCTAAATGAGAGTGATTTTCTGAGCAACCTTTTTCCTTAACTGTGCCTCTTGAACTATGAAATTTGTTGTTGCTTAACATTGCTGCACTTGGCTCCTAGGTGCCAGCAGCAGCAGCAGGTTATTTATGAATGCTTTAAAGGCCCTTATTGTTTGGATTAATGTAGGAGCCCAGGCAAAACAAATGGAAATCCAGTAAAATAGTATTCGAATCAATGCTCTGGATTTGCACCGTAGTAGAAGAAATTTGTAAAATAAGAGGAGAGAAGGAGCTTGCTTTACTATGTTTTAATTCTTTGTTTTCTGCTTACAACTCTTTCTTCATTCCTACAATCTGTGAGTACAAAGTTGCCCTAAAGCTCTTCCCAGTTTGCCTCTAGTGCCACCAGGATCAACAATCAGTGGGTGATGCTAATCTGTCTTGTTTTGTAGGTGACTTTACCTCTGCATCATCTCATTATTTCTAGGCGTTCTTTCTTTTATTAAAAGACAGCAAAGTAATTCATTTATGCAGCTTCTTTTCTCTTGTTCTATTAACAAGAATATGTAGGATCTTGAAAAATACTCTGTATAGATATGTGTTTTGGGTCTCTTTTTAGATTAGTTGATATTGTTAATGAGATTTCTTTTAAAAAGTAGCATGTATGTGTACAAAAAAGGAGCCAACAAGAGCGAAGAAGGCATGTAAGTTTAGTGCTTGTTGTTCTACTATGTGTTGAGTTCACCTCCTTCATCTTATCTTGTGCCAGGCTAACACAGCCTGCCTCACACTTGTCCTGCATGTTTCTCCATGCTGTACTGCTCCCAGAGTGAGAGTCTCCAACTGCTTCACCAAAAGAAGAGGAGGCAAATGTGCCTCTTGGGACACAGATCTTTGTGTTGGTATTCCCTTGCCCTCTTCGTTCTCCAGAGAATGAGTCAGACAGAAGCTTCTCCAGGCTTGACATGGAGAATAAACCCATGGCACTTTTGTGCCAGTGATGTTTTCTTATCTGTGAGCTTGAGTGGAAATGAGAGCAAATGCAGCTGGAAAAATTTAGCACTTTATTGACAGTTAGGAGGTAAATGGTCAGCACACATTTGCATTAAAAAAATGCAAACACAAATAGAACTGGAATAAGAGCAAAATAAAAATCAACAAATATTCCAAGACTACAACTGGTAACTAAAGCATGGTGAATACTGGGATCAAGGTCTGAAATGGCTTACCCTTGTCTGTCTGTCTTGTCATGTTGTGATTATAGTCTGCTCCTAAGAAACCAAACTTGGAAACTTTGATACCTCTGTCAGCTGGAATCAGATCTTTTCCAGGTCAGTCTGGTTCCGTATCCACTGGAAAGCCTGATCTGATTGTCCGCTAGTAGTTCTTTAAGAAGGAATGCAGACCTGCCTTCATCAAAGCTGTCTTTTATATCTTTATGGTAACCCCCGGGGACAAGGGAGAGTGTGTGGGGTAATGGCACTGTAGCATGTTCTAAAGCAAAGTTTCCCAAAATGCAGGGTGTACATCCTAACAATGAATACTTATAAATCCAGGATGTGCTGTCATCCAGCAGCTGGAGGCAATGTCTTAACATTGCTGGAAGTACATCCAGAGACTCTGCAGTGGATTCTTTTATCCAAAAGGCTGTACATAATTGCTGTGACCTTTTCATCCCTTTTTGCATGACCTATTGCCTCAAACTTCCCCTATGCTAAGTCATTTACTTTCCTGTATTCTTAGTCTATGTAGCCTGCTATGAAGTAAGTCTTTATTTACTTCCCCTTTTCACCTGTTTCGGCAGATTTTAATACCTATGGAAAGTGCACATTTCTTCAGAGACAGCTGCAAGGTTAGCCCCGAGCTGCTGCTTTGTGCACTCAAGAATTTTGTCCTTACTCTCCTCATGGACCAGCTCTTTGTGCAACGGTGTTCCTGAAGTCTGGGTAAATTAACCCTGTTTTTCATTGTGCCTTATCTGCCTCTTCAGACTGACAGGATACAGTCCTCTCATTGTCCCTGATGCTTGCACTATTAAACCATAACTTTTTTAGGTGGTTTCTGCTATTTCCTGTTCTACTTTCTACAGTACTTTCAGTTACAAAGAAAATGTTCAGTCAATGCAATTCTTGAAGCTGTATTTATAGTTCATCTGTGGCTTCATCCCTTTTGTGAAATGAGCTTACTTAAATTGAGTAGTTGTAGGATACTGTCAAATGTGCAAGCAAGTCATATGAACAGTGCATCCCAGAAGACCTGTAAAAATGTCTGTATTAAACAGTGTGTACTATAATTTTAAATATAAACCTGATCTCTTAGAATCATTGTGGTTGGAAAAGACCTCAAAGATCATCAAGTCCAACCAGCGCTGCCAAGTCTTAGACCACAAGTAAACCATGTCCCTATATGTGCCACATTTACACATCTTTTAAATACCTCCAGGGATGCTGACATAACTACTTCCCAGGACAGCCTGTTCCAAAGCTTGACAACCCTTCTTGGTGAAGAAATTTTTCCTAATTTTTTTGTACTTCTGTCCCTCATCTTCAAAGTGAGTAGTGCTTTTGTAGTATGGCTTTGGGAAGCTTAAGGCTGAGCCTGGGCAAACCTTTCAGAATGTTTGTGAGCAAGGTTGCTGCTTTGGGTTGAGCAGGTGAACAGGTATTTTACTGATAGCATCTTACCTTATTTCCACAGTAACTACCTTTATCTCTGCTCTTACTCTGTGTCACCTTGCAGCATCTATCAGTGGATAAAGGTGAGCAGCTACATCTTGAGCAAGGGGAAGAAATGTGTGGAGCAAGCACCTGGTGGGCAGCAGATCTGCGTCCCCCATTCCTTGCTCTGTCAGCATCTGTGTTCACTTATGACTGCATAGATCTTCCCACTCATTTGTTCCTGCCTGCTTGACATGCTTATGCATTTTTTTGACACAGATACAAGACAGCAGTAGATGAGATGCTGAGAAAATTCAATACCTTTAGTATCAACTGACTGGGAGGAAAATAGCAAACCCTAGGGTTTTTATAGAGACTGAACAAACCTATCAAAAACATCAAACAGAGAGTCAGCATGATTCCAATGAGTTCTGGGTGTTACATACTAATGACTGAATTTTAGTTGTTCTGTAGTATCTTTTCAACAGTCATCTTTTTTTCCTGTTTCATATATCCATCCTAACTCCCTTATTTCCTGTCATATTCTCAGGTAACAAGTAACTGTAACCTGATTCTTTGCTGCTCTCCCTACCACCTCCAACCCAGATTTTCAAGCTCTTTGTTTCCTTTCCCCCCCCACCTCTTGTGCTGCTTCTATATTTAGTCTTATGGACCTAATCGTTCAAATTCTTTAAGACCGTTCTTGTGGCAGGGGAAAAGTTAACCATGACCTCTCAAAAAAGCAAACACAAGATGCTGCAAGCAAAATAAGATCTCATTGCTTTTTATGAGCCTTCAGTGACAGCCTGAGAGCTTCTGCTTAATTACCTGATTTATATTATCTTTATTGTTCTATAGTGTTTCTTGCCTGCTTCTGCATGTTTTTAGAGGCAAAAAAACCACTATCATTGAAAAGACATATATTTTGTTAGCTGCAGTGTAGTCCTACAAATAACAGAAGGCTATCATCAGAGATTTGGTGTGCTACAAGTCTTGCAGAAAATCAGGGATGGAAATCCTGTAAAGCGTTAGATTATTGAGCAAGCTAAAAAGCAAACCAAATGCCTGTTTATGTGACATTCATATTGGTGTTTTGAAGAAACCTAAGAAAAGAGCAGCTGAGACACTGCATCGAAAACCACCCGAAAACCATCTGGCTGAAAGATGATAACAACTATCTTTAGTGAAAAACAAACCCCCACAAAACTCCATTAAGCGTGGTTTTGCATTTTCAAATAGCCTTTTCTCAGTTTCTCTGAGACAGAAAATGGACACATAACCAGCTGTAAGTATGGCCTTACATTAGAAACTTGCTAATAGAGGAAATGTTAGGGCTAAAAGTACAAAAAGAAAATGATAATGGAGATCCAGAGAGTTTTGTGCCGAGAAGGAGCGTTGGGTGAAATGATGAGATGGAGAGACTGGCAGGTGGAAGAAAAACTTAAACTTTCTCTAGCTTGGAGACCTCGTGAGTGAGTGAATGAATACAGTGTTACAATACTGTGTGATTGGTCTGAAAGTAATGTCTAGCAAGGGCTGGATAAGGCATGTTGTGATAAGGCAGATCTGCTCAGGGTCATTGAGAAGTCTTCTCATATATGATAGTATCTGACCCAGAAACTATGGAACAAGGTTTTGGTGTGGTGTGCTGTAGTCTATTTCTTGGCCTTTCAACAAAAGTAGCCTAGACAGTTTCTGAAAATGCAGAGCTTGATCCTGGATGCTAGACACCCAGGAAGTTCCTTGGGCCTCCCAAGTAAGGCAAGCTGATGGGACCGCACAAGGGAAAGCATGCTCCAGGTGTTCTGGAAAACACAAGAATGTATCAGTAATTGTTAAGCAGAACAAAAAAACTGGTAAAAGGCAATACATCAATACATACTCCACACAGAGGAAATTCTTAGCAAGAATGGGCAAAATAAGGAGTCCCGAAGTCACTGTGCCCTGGATTTTTTTTTGTGTGGAGTTGTTTATATATTAGGAAATGTCAAATATTAGCTGAAAGATTATTTTTTTTCCTTCTTCTGTGGGTAGATTACTTCATGGCTATTCTGGAAAAATGTTCTATTGTTTTCCAAAACATTTTATTGCACCCTTTAATTTTAGACAGACAAGGCATCTGGGCTTGGGGGACACAGCCACAGTAGGGACTGTTCTGCCACCAAAGCATATATGTGGAATATTATCCTGAAAGAATTCTACAGTATTACATACAGTTCTATTATAAGTTAGGACTGCGTATCAAACCAGGGCATGCTATTCTGCCTTTCTGCTGTTAAATCTAAATTACAACAGAGGGAAAAGTCAGTGGAAACTAATTGTATGGCTAATTAAAACAGTTTGAAAGGAAGCAATTGCAAGAAGAGAAATTGCATTATAGGCAAGAGGAGAGGGTGGTAAATGTTTAAATATGCAGCCTCCAAGTGTCAGTTTTCCTCAGAGAATGTCCCCCATATGAGAAGTCTGCTATTCAGCTACATTCAACCTGTAGGGCAGAAAATTTTGTATAGGGAAGGTAGAGGCTGGAGGCAGTAATGCTCATTGAGTTTTATGACAACGAGTGCGAGAGGCTTGGGATTGAAAACAGATTTTTAAGGTTTATTTTTAATTTTCTTCACAAGTTCCTTAAAATGCTTAAAGGGACTGTGAAAAAATTGCAGTGCTTTCTTGCAAAGACAATGAAGGGAGAAGCAACTGAGAAGAGTAGACAACTTTCAAAGCATTAAATGGAGGACACAATGAATCCCAGTGAAACTTTGCTTGAAAAAGCTGGTCAGAAAAAAAGAATTAATAGAAAAAGAAGCCATTTCAGTGGAATAAGTAGCTCCACTAAAAAGGTACTTCAGTATTTAGTTCTTTAAAAATATGTAGTTAAGGGCATATGTAGGTCTTGAGGTTCCTTTTTCAGAGATGCAAAAAATGGTAGATGTTGAAATTTGGTCACAGTTTCTTTTACTTACTTTGAATTTTAATATTTGTTAATTTATTGTTTAGTTTCTTTATTGTGGAAGCTGATAGAATTGGGAGCTTCTGCCTCTTTTGTATGCCCATATTCCTTGCCTTTTTACCCCGCAAGTCTTATACAAATTCTTGTTCATCTACTTTAGTGCTTTTATTACTCCTGATCTACTTATTGCTGGATAGCACACATAACCCTTAGGCATACATTAACTTGTCTTCAGCCTTCCCTAGTTTCCTTTCGTGCCAGTTCTTCTGTTACGTTAAATATTTATTTAATCTGTCCTGTACTTTATCTGCCTATAATGTCATATGTGAAGACATCCCCACTTTTTGCTTGATATTAAACCCAGTATCTTGTACATATTCTTTTTAGTCTTTCTCTTGTATTAATTATATCGAGCCCAGAATTGTGGTGTTTAGCTTCCACATCTGCCTTGCCAGCATTTCTTCTGAACTCATTTACATCCATGGGGCTGTTATTTGTTTGTTACTGCATTGCCAAGACAATTTTATGGCTTTTTTTTTTTTTCTAAGCGTGAGTTCCTCCAGCATTGTGCTGGAGAAGTGCCACCTGTTTGGTTTTTCTTTAACCTCAGCCCTATTACTGCTCTGTGAGCCCTGAATAATACAAATTATCTCATCTCTGCCTTTAGAAAAACCTTCCCTGGTAAAACCATTCTTGAGGATCTAGCGAGTAAATGTTTCATGGTTTTTGTCTGCTGTGAAAGTTTTTACCAAATACATGAATCCTGTGCTGGATGCTTTGTGACCAGACACGAGGGCTTTCATTTAGTCCTTTTCTGAGGTAGGAAAGGTGTTCAGCTAGGTAGCACTCCTTTTCCCCTTGCTTTGATAATACAGCCACCCTCTGCTGTACACATCATGGATTAGCTGGTGTGAATTAGTTGGCTTTGTTTGTAGTAGCATATACTTTTCATCAGTTGTGTCCAAGGGATTCTTCCTGTTTAGGGAAAATATAGAGATTTGCATAACTTCAGTTAGTGGGGCTTTGATAGTTCGGACAACCACATAGCATGTACTCTGTAACCGAAAGAGTTTAAAACCAATCTGCGGTGTTGCTTTAAGTAAAAGTCTCAGCATCTCATAGCATCTCATAGCTGAAGTACTTCTTGTCTTCTTACACAATTCGAAATTTATTTTTTAATATTAAAATGCCTCAAAAATGTCACTAGTGTAATAGTAAAAATAGATACTGCATATTTTCTGAAATGCAGAGTATGAGACATAAGTGAGAAAGAATTTCTGTGAGCAGAAAAAGAAATATTTTTCTCAGAGGACTGAGTGAAGAACAGAGAGGTCAATTTTAAAACCTTTCATTTTGTGTGATTACAGCTGTGCTGCAAATGCCATTTCACTATAAGGAAGGACTTTAAAACATACCTTATTTCTTGATTTGTGCTGCAGGTCAGATTAACTAAAATGGTTATTGTGTCACCCTAGAGATTCCTGCTTGCTGCAAGACCAGACTTTAAACCCTATTTTTATTATTAAAAAGGCCAGCAGCAACAAAGACTATTTTACAAGTTCTGAGACGTTTTCATAGCAATTTGATCTTTATACACAGGGTTTTAGAACTCTTTGTACTGCAATTCTTAGCATATGTGAAAATCTGAAGGGGGGGGAAGGAGCATGAACGTTCATTTGCCACTTGCAAATGAGACTGTCCGCTCTCATTGCCCTTCTTGAGGAATGAATTTTGAACAGAGCATGTGTTGGATTCTTCTAGTGGAACAGCAGCATCTTTCAGCAGACAAAGTAGGTCAGGTTGAGGGGAAACCTGGTCCTTTGGGGGTCTGATGTATGATGCAGCTTCGCCCTGCTCCTCTTGAATTGCCATCACACCCTTTTGTCTTCAAGGAAAAAATTCAAGATGGGTATGACATTATGATTTCACCTGGGTGTGGCAGTTTCTATTTGTATCCTATTGTAGTCAAAGACACCAGTGTTAATTAACTGACCTCTAAAAGGCAAACAATAGATGCAACTTCTCTATGTTGTATTTTGATGAAGTGTATTTACTACTTTTACTGTTACTTGCTGCAGTGATTTTTCTTCCCTAACTTACGTGCTACAAACCTAACTGTTAAAGAAAGATTTGACTCTACACAGTTGCCTTTTGCTCTTTCCTAATCTTGTTTAGGAAAATCTGGCAGTAATTAGCCAGCCAGTATCCTTGAGTATCCCTTGGCATTATCTGCCTGTCTTCTCCTTATCCTGTGCTTTTAACTGCTCACACAATGTTTGGACATTTAATCTCACACTTTTTAATGGAACAAAACTTGATGAAAAGATGATTTTGCTGGCTTGAGCAGGGTAATTTGGATGCCTGCCCATATCACTTAATGGGGATCTGTTGAGTCCATTATGGAGATTGAGTGTTTAAATTCATTTGTCTTAATTATGTTCTCAGAAAAATCCCTGGGATGTGTAGAATGCAATAAGACTATGAAGTTTTTTTTTTCTTTTGCTCCAAAACCCTGGTGAGATTCTGTATTTTTTGAAAAATCCTTTGACTGGTTATGAGGTGGAAAATGTATTGGAGAGAGTAGACGTTAGTAATGACATGCATTTCCAGCATTGTCTTGGGAACTGCCTGGTCAAAGATGCAGCAGTTCTGTTTCTAGAAAGTGCATACCATCCCCCAAGTGTCATCCTCTCCTTTGTTATTAGTGGGTTCTCTGCCAGCACTGCCCTCCAGCAGCAGTGCTCACTCCTGCAGGATGTCTGTGCCGACAGTTTGCTTTGTCTGCTTGAATTGCATGGGGTAAAAATGGTGATGGTGCAAAGGCACTACCCATCCTCAGCCAGAGCAGCATTCTGGTACTCCCCTATCAGAGACTTGACCTGCCCAGTCCTTTCCACCCCATGCTGATGCCAACCCAAAGCCCTCTCGCTATTTAATTCATAGCTCTGCGTCTTCTCCTCAGACTTGACCATGGCTGCCCATCAACATCAGCTGTTAAAAGGAGAGGGGGTCTTGTTTCAATGCTGCTTCAAGCCAGAAGTGTTCAGCAGCCACATGTTTCTGACATGTCTAGCTACAGTAGAGCTGGTTGGTATGCGTTTTGTAGGGTTGAGAGAGAAGGGGGATATGTTTTCTAATGACTCCCAGGGATGGAAGCAGAACGTTAGGCTAATAAAGGCTTTTGTTTTGGTTTTGCTTTAAGTTTAATGGTTTTAAAAGTCCTTTTACTTTAAGTGTAATGGTTCTTAAAAGTAAAGCAAATTATCTTTCGCCTTCTGGTTTTCTTTGTCAGTGGAGCCTTTTGGAATTTAATCTTTCCCCAGAGGGATTCTGTGTGCATGGCATGTTTTAATGCCTCTTCTTATGGCAAGAAGACTGTGGTGTACATGTGACCATTGTGATGACTGAACTACATTGCTAGCAGGAAGGTGTACTTTACTTCTACAGGGATGCTCCATAGCTCCCTGTAAGGAGGAGTGGCTCCAGGTGTTGGAGGCCTGGGCAGCTGAGGCTGGGAGTCAGCACCTGCCTCTGCCAGAAAATCTCAGCATTTTGTTGCTGAGATTTAGTGCTTATTCTAAGTATTTTATTGCTCCTGCTTCATCACAGGGAGTGATGAAGATGTCACATAAAAGTAGTTTCTAAGCCTCAGCCTTTCACAGAGTTTGTGAAGTTGCAAGTTACTTTTTCAGGTTTAGTTTTACTTTCCCCCATCTCTGATTGGTTGCAGTGTGGTCCTGAATATAAAGATATATATTCAAGACTGAGACTAAAGGAAAGTTTATCTTAAACATTTTATGAAAGTAGGCTGGCTAGAGTTAACCTCAGACGTTTTCAGAACACCAGTAGTCTTAAAATCTGTAGTATTTAAAGTTTCTTGAAAGCAATACTGTATATTTGGAAAAAAAAACCCAAGCAAAACACCAATGAACTCAGTGAATTCTGATAAAGAACCTTGTAAGTGTTTACACTGCACACAAAAGCAAGAATAGTGTGTGTGTGTGGTAAGTGAATGATTGTATCTGGCATTGAAAAAGTACTACTGTGTTTCCATAAGCAAAAGCCTACATAGTGTGATCAAAGCTGACTTGCAAACAGTGTTGCTTTCATAACCGAAACATCCCATCTTCAAAAAAAGAAAAACAATGAACACCAAACCCCCCAAAAATTCTACTCTCAATATATCTGTTAAAGTCTTGCTTTCCCCGATTTCTGCTAAAAAATATTGAGCATATGGATAATTTAGTCTTCCAGGGAAGAATGCCCTTTTAGGAAGCTTGCCCTGAAGTACTGGTTTTTTAAATAGCCTTAGCTGCTGCAGTACTTGATGTGAAGTTGCCAGCATCACTAAAGTCTACTTATCTGAAGTAAAATAAGACTTGTAAAAACAGCCACCCAGAAAACACCCAACCAAAAGCTCTTCTCCCCAAAACACTCCCCCAAAACCCCACAGTATTTCTTTGTTGTGGATTCATCTTTAAGTGGGAGCAAGTAGGGGAGTAATACCATGTAGGTGCTGCAAGCTCAGTTGTTGTCTGATTTTTCTCCTCTCCAAATGGGATCTCTCAGGGATGAAAAGCAAGCAAAATCATAGTGTGTTGCAAACTTAATAAGCAAAATACCTGTATTGCCTGGATGAGGCACTCCAATTAATTAATTGTTTTTAGAGTGGGAGGGAGGAGGAGAGGAGATTTGGATGCTTTCCTGCCATGGTATTGTTGTACTTTAATTTTTTAAGATGTGCACACATACACATGCAGAGAAATCCCCATGTGAACAATTTTAAGTCCAGTGAATGGGGAGAGAATGGACTAAGGAGCCATTCTAGTGGCAAGTCAGATCATTTAAGGGTTAAGATCAAACCCAGAGGTCTCTGTTTGGAAAACCTTCATTCTCCACCTCACTCTTCAGAAAGAGTGCTCCCCTCCACCTATGCTCCAAGATGGACAGCTGGTGAATCTGAAAGTGATGCGGTTGTAATAGCAAGGTGGACAATCCAAGCTAGGAAGTCTGTCAGCAGACTTGACTGGATTGAGCTCCAGAGCAGCTGGCACCTATAGTTATTGAATAGATGAAATAGTATGGACCCTGAAATGCAGGCATAAAGCTTATTTTTTATTTTAATCCTCCTTGCTGTAGGTTTCTATTCTATCCCAAGTTTACTTAACCCAGGTAAAGGTTGTTTCTAACGATTTCTTTGTGTTGAATGGTTTCTGGAGGTGAGTGAAAATAAACATGCAGCATATCTCTCTACCTTACTTCAGATGTTTCTGAACATTCAAATATGTACTGGGAAAAGAAAGACTAGCAGTCAATGGCAGCATCCTGTTCAGTTGGATGTTTCACAATGGCAATATTGAGTGCTGGGTTCAGGTAATACAGCATGAAGAAATTGAGTATCTTGCTTGTGCAGTCATTAATTGAGATTTTGAATTAAGAACGTGCCCAGTTCCCAGAACTTGGTAAGTCTGATTTTTAACACTAATCCGGCTTCATAAACCAATTCAGATAAATATTTTCTGATAATCAGAAATGGCAAAGCTTATGAGCTGATAAACCAGCTCCAAGGGTCCTCTTAAGGCTGCGCTGATACCACAATATGGTCTTCATAAAAGGTGTTACATGGCACGGTCTATAGTGCTCTAAGCATGACAACAGTACTGGAGTCTGTCAGAAGTGTCCATAAAGACAGGGAAAGATGCTCTGAAGCACATTGTGTCAGTAGGAACTGTAGAGCTGTCTGAAGCTGCTATAAAGAGAACAAGATCCTTAGGATAATGTATGTCATAATTAATGTAGATGTTTTCTTTTTAAATTAGATGCAGCAGTTGGAGTTAGCACAGATGCAACAAAGAGAAGCCAACCTCACAGCTTTGGCAGCCATCGGACCGAGGAAGAAAAGACCTTTGGATTCATCAAACATTGGATCTGGGCTGGAGGTACAGACATGGCTTGCAATGACTTGCATGGTGTTATGTCTTCGTACTGAATTATGTTTATCTTTCCCTGTAGGAAGAAGTGAAAATTCTTTCACACGAAATGGTTTGTTACATTCTGTAAGAAACCCAGTTTGTGTGATAGGTGCTGGAAAGGATTGTTTCCAATAAATTTGTTGGGGTGTTTAATTGTGTGTTGAAGGAAGAACTGTGGATAAGAGCACTGTGTAAAGGATGGAATGAAATGATGACTCAGAGAAATTTCCATCTGCAGCGGAGGGTAACGAGGCTGTGGTGGCCTTCCACAGCAGGTAGATGTTATGGCCCCTCTGTTGAACTCACAATGCATGTTTTGGATGACTTTTGAAATGGATCTTGATTTGACATTTGATGTGGACATTTATCCATGCACAATGCATAGGGACTCTTTTCAAATATTCTGTGAGCTTGCCTTGGCTAGACCCTCCCAAAAAGCAATAAATAAATAAATAAAGCCAGACTATTCACTTCCTGCAATGAGCCAGTTCTGGCTCACGTTGAATTTTAAAAGTGCTTTTAACAACTCTTTTCTGAACAAATCTCTTAATGTGCTGGCGATTAACTGTTTCCAGTACCTGGGAAGCTTTCGTGGCTGCGGAAGTTCATTCTAAGGAGACTGACAGCCTACTGCTGTTATTGTTCATCATCTTTGCTGGAGATGGGAGAAATGTGTTGCCGGCTGTCGTTCAAGTGTTACTGCCAGTTTTTCCCCTCTTTATCAGGAAACCTCGATACTGCTCAAGTGAAAGGCTGATTTGCTGCTGACACAATCAGTGAGCAGAAGCCTGGAAAGTAACTCTCATGTAGAGGAAGTGATGGTAAAGTTGTCCTTTCTGATGAACCTAAAGTCTTTTTCATTCTTGTGGCCCAGGAAGCTTGAATAGATGCTAGAATTGAAAATACTCTGTAATTTTTGCATAGTGGAGTCTGGGAGGACCTTGTATAAAGCTCAATTATTTGCAGTGTAAATGAGGCAGTGATGGCATCTGTCCTGTAGTTTTTTCTTCATCCTGGACTGTGACAGGAGACCTCACTAAGCAGGTGAGATAGACTTGTTTCACTGATTCTTTTTCTTTTTTTTTTTTGTTCCCCTGACATGGATATTACAATTAGGTCTTTCAATGCTCCCTGTTTACCACAAGTGAAGGGAAGGAATATGTCTCTAAACAAGCTGCAGAAAGCAGCGTTCACAGCTTTTGAGCAGCTATTCTTCCTTTCTTTGAAGTTTTTTAATGCATTTTCACATGAAGCTCAATGTATAGTTACTTTTTTAGAATACCACTGGAAAAACTTGAAAAAATGAGTCTAGCACAAGAACAGTTTTCCCCATCCTTTTCTCATCTTCCCCCAAGCTTCTATCAAGTAACTATTCTTGTTCTTCATAGTGGTTTTCTGTAATTACTGCCGGATTTGTTTCTGAATATTTAACAAGTCTGCCTGTTAGGTACTTTTCAGTTACTTCTCATCATCTGTGTAATGTCTGCTTTATTAAAAGCTTTGTGAGACTGTGCCAAAGCGAGACAGACAACAGTGTTCCTATTGAAAAGTGGTGATCCATTATTTACATTGGCAGTTTGAAAAAAAGTGGGCATAACACACCTAAAACTGACCATAACATTGATAACATTTCATTGTCACAAATTTACCTGCTGTATTTTAAGGTGCTTCTTGTCTAGGTTGCTCTACTGGACTGAGTTGTGAGGGCAGTAGGGGAAAATAATTCTGCCAGTGAAACTATTTTCATTTCTCGCATGCAAGCTTGCATTCCAGTGCAGAGTACTTAGGCTTCATGCTACCAGAAAGCAATTCTCTGCAGACCTTTTTTTTTTTTCTATTTTGTGAAATTATGCAGGATAGAAAACTTGAGAAGGATGTTTAGACTTAAATGTTTTAAGTGTCCCAATATGTCTGAGCAGGATTTATAAAAGGCTTAAGACTTCTCATGTAGAATAAAGAATGGTTTTGACAAACACTCTCTAGTTCAAGAAGCAGAACATTTGTCATACATTCATGATAACATGGCAAAACATCCTGAGCAGTAAACAACATTCCATTCTTCAGAGATGAAAGGAGGTCTTTGAAACTGAAAGCAAGTACAATATGGCCTTAGGCTGATACACATTTGGGCATCTTTAAAATCATCTTTTTGGGCAACCTGTCTGAGAAAAATTTAAACAGGCAGGATATACTTTCTCATTTCAAATTGCAAATACAGACAGCTTTACTCTCAAGTAATCTTAAATGTCAGGGCTTCCAGACTCTGTAATGGCAAGGAGTAAATCTGTGCATAATACTTCTGTGACCTTTTTTTTATTTTTAAAGCCTAATATCTTCATAGACAGATATGATGGAAGAAATTATTCCTGAATACGAATGATCCTTTGACATTATTGAGTGAAATCAGTGGTGGTAACTGTATTAAGATTTTTAACTAAGACTTCAACTTTCTTTGGATAATGTTCTTTCTTTCTATCTCTTACATCCA
>NW_016690186.1:7227117-7307804 GCF_001604755.1 Lepidothrix coronata | reverse complement strand
CTCAGATCTCAGACAACAGAGCTAATGGGATCTTAGATATGGTACACTAGAGAAAATAGGTACTAGGGGTCTTTATTAGAGGACAGACAGCTTATATGCTGCCTGTGACACAGAGACATGTGATTCTTCCCCAAGTTGTATTGGATACACAAGTAAAACATACTGCGGTGTACAGGACTAATTGGGCAATACCAGGTGTCCATAAAACTTGTTGTCCTGCCAGTACAACTCCTCCTTCACCTTGGCACAAAGCCTGCAGCCATATTAGTGGCGCAGTATTTTTTACTGTCTGCACCCAGCCATGCCAAGGTGAAGGTCTCAGAAATGCAATAGAAATTGTTCCCGCAATTTCTGTCCGCCGACACAGTACCAAAACGTAATGGGTACTGGGAAAGTTCAGCTCACCAGACTGGGTCAGTTAGATCTGCTGCCTTCTTTTGCAGCAAACGTGAAAGGCTAAACCCAGCATTTTGGCATACCATGCTTCTTTTCTCCACAAATGAGTATCTGTGTTTAACTGGGATGATTCTTCAGCCCTAGGTTTTTGTTTCTTCACACTCTGGCATCCGGCTTTGCACCTCGTCTGAAAAGTCTTTTTCCTGAAACAGTTGAATGCCTGATTCCTGCACATTCATCACTTTAATCTGGGAGCTAGATCATGTGGTGACACAAACATGTGCTTTACAGCTAGAAGGCTTACCAGGAGCTGCATCACCTCATAGTGTGGCAGGGAACAACTAAAGAAAGAGGTTCTTGTCCAGATGAGTGCCTGCCAACTAGTTTGGACCTAAAACAATATAAAAAGGGTAAACTCTATCTTGCCATGATTATTGCTTATGTATCACTAAACCTGAAATAGCAGTAGGGACAAATCCCTGATGATCATGGAATGAGAAAAACAAGGCTAATTCTCTAAGCCTAACTCAGAAAAAAAAAAAAGGCATCAGTATAATGGGAATTCTTTTTTCCTTCTTGTTGGAAACACTAGTTTGGGTAGTTTTGCATGTTCTCTTCACTGCAGCTTACCATTTGAATGGTATTGTTCAAAAAGAGTAATTTGAGAAAGCCCTGGTAAGAAAATCCCTCTGTTGTGAAAATGTGTTAATTGGTGCTACTTGTATTCCAGAGGTGGCAATATCTTCATCTCTCTCGTTCTGGTCCCTCTGGACACTTTTGGATACAATAAGGGGGAGATGCCTTTGGATTTGATTTATATGTGTTTTGGGGTTTGCACATTTGTTACCCACCTCTGCTCCTCTCCCAGTTTGAGGGCATGTAGTAAACAGTAATGAACTAAAGGGTGGGAAGAATTGAAAAATAACTTGTCTTGAGAAGGGAGGATACTTATAAAACAAATAAGAAAAAAGTAAACTTGAAACCACAAACTCATTTTTCCAGTTCTGTGTTCTGTTTCATGATTTTTATTGGTTGGTAACATGCCCTGTAATGCTTTCAATGCTGATACATAGTCAAGGATGGTTTTTTTATTAAGTTTTACTGCTTTTCTGATGACAAAGCCATTTTGGAAACAGCTTTATCTCATTCTCACTGTAACCGGAGTCTTAGAAATTTGAAAACCATTGTAGATATTTTAAGCTTTTTTTCTGTGAGAAAATAGACTACAGTTCTGAGTCCTTAAACTTTCTTTCCTTCTATCCAAAAGTGTCTTGGGTGCAGGGTCATCTTCAGCCCTTAACCGAGAGCAGTATATTTGTGTGGCATTGCGCAGCAGGGAGGGAAAAGGTCTACCTGCGTTTTTGAAAGTAGAGTAAGGACAGTAGCTGTTATGCTTACGATCAGCTTCTGAAGACTGTGGCTGGACCATTCTTCTACTTTGTGCAGGAAAACTTAGTTGGATACCTGTACTTCTGTGTAATTTTTTGGGGTACACTGCTTGCTTCTCATTAATTTTCTGGCTCCATGATAACGCCCTGAGTACTTAGAAACAATATTGTCTGTCCTGCCCCGAAGTGCTGTTGGTATTGTGTCCCTCACTTTCCTTCTTTCAGGTTGGTCCCATTAAACCGATTCAGGGTTATATCTCATGTCTTTTCCTTCTTTTTGCCAGATCCAATGGCAAAGGAAATTTCCTCCTTCCAGATACTGCCTGTGTCTGTTCTGTCCCCTGCCAAGACTGGCTGCTCTGTTAGGAAGTGTGGATCTTGCCTTGACACATGTAGTCTGGCTTTGCTGTGGAAACTTAAGCTACTGCAAGTAGTTGCTACAGAAGTAAATGATGCAGCTGATATTCTGGGGTCAGTGCAGAGCTATTCAAGTACTTTATTTCTGTCAAACTCCTAGCTCTGGCCAACATACTTAAAATAATGTGATACTTCCAGGGTTGTGCACATCTAATACAGCAGTCCGCAAATAAGCTTGCATTCTCCTTCTGCAAAGAAGTTTGGCAAGAAAAAAATGGGAGAAATGTCTTGTTTACCACAGTGCTCATTGTTCCATTTTTAGTATTGATTGTGGATGGAGGAAATGAGCTTGTCATCTTCTCTTGTCTCTGCCACATCTGATCATTGTTAGCAGAACTTAAACTTACCCTCCTTACTTTACAGCTTGGGGTGCCAGTATGCATGGTGATTAAACATATTCTGTGCATGATGCTTATTTAAGCTTTGGAAATGCTCTTTAGGCTGACCAAGGGAGAACTAAGCCTTTGAGCAACAAGTCCTTTCTGCAGAATGAAAGAAAACTCAACCCTTCCAAATGACTGGGGAAGAGACATGCTTTGTTTTTTCCGCTATGTGACAATCAAATGGCTTTCTTTCTTTCTTTTTTCTTTTTCTTTTTTTTTTTTGACATTTGCAGGACGGGCGTGTGTAATTAAGGGGTATTTGGCTTTATGCTCTTAACTGTAGAAGTTACTGCCACCTTTTTGGTCATAAGCTCTTCTGATGAGAGAACATGCAAGCATAATTCATCAGCTTCAGTACTGGTGCTAAGGGTGTGACTGTGTCTAAGTGTGAACTTAAAGGCATAAGTTGGCTCTGTAGCAAATGATGATAGGTTTGCTACTCCCAGTATATCCATGAGGTGCAATGGGGCTGCGCCCTGGTTCTTGGCATTGGTACATGATAGTCTGCTGAAGTATTTTCTTAAAAGCTCCAGAAAATTAGTTTAAAAGCAATCACTTCAAATTGGACCTAGATTACTTGCATATAAGTAGGTGATCATATCCGGGCTACAAAATCTCCTTTCTACATTTGAGCGGTTTCCCTCGCTTTCTCTGTGTCTCTTTCTGTCTGTCACCCCTTCCCCCAGCCCATAGGTCTAAAGTGATAGAGGAGGGAGGGTGGGGGGTTTTCTACTTTCCATATTCTTAATGTATGCAGACTCTTGATTTCAATTTC
This sequence comes from Lepidothrix coronata, assembly GCF_001604755.1. NCBI lineage: Eukaryota > Metazoa > Chordata > Aves > Passeriformes > Pipridae > Lepidothrix > Lepidothrix coronata. Next base: position 7,304,445 of record NW_016690186.1, on the reverse strand, counting down.
TGGTTCTTATTTAAGCTCCTGGAAAATTGAAGCATCTACAACATGGTCACACCTTTGGGGAAGAAGGGATCTAAAAGTTACTGCAATTATAAAATATGGCTTCAGTATCTTAGTTATCTGTTTCCAGACCTAAGTAAGCACAGCCCTGTCAGCTAGAGAGCTTTAGTTTCCATGCTGAATTTCCAGGCTGCTGTCAGTCTAGGCCATATACTTGATCTGAATTTTTTCCCCATGTAAATAGGCAAAAATATTCTCAACTGCCATTCACACGCTTCAGAAATACAGTTCATTGGCCCATATCGTGCTTTCTCTGTGCCAGAGATGAACTTAATTCTTCTTATGTGTGAAAGATATCTGCAATTTAAATGACTAATTGCATTGTAGCTTTAGGCTGAACATATTGGTAACGCGCAAATGTTGATGACATGTGAAGGGTCAAGAGATTTATAATTTAGTTGACAATACATTGCTTAAAAGAGCCAGAAAATTTCAGCTTAATAATTGTCTATTAACTAACATGACATATTTGTATAGTATTCATTACCTCCAGGTACAGATTAAGCATCTGATGTACCCATACGAAGTGACATGCGTACATGAATCTTGGGCATAATAGTGAATAAACTGACATTGCATTCGCAGTAATTTGTTTCAATATGTAAAACATGTTGTTGCCTACATTTGAAAGGACTTGTAGGAATGTTGCAACAAAATCTGAGGAAAAATGTGTAGTTGAGTAGAGTTCTCTATGATATAGATGTGACGGCTTCGTGAGGCTTTTTTGTAGGCTGCAGGTATCATCATAAATACACATTTGTTTTCAGCTGCACAAGAAGCAGCCTGAATATAGAGATCTAAGTCTTTCAGAATTGGCTTGATCTACAAGGTTAAAAAAAATAATCCCAAAACCCCAACCTAACACAACCAACTTTATTTTTAAAAAAGAATCATATAAATATTGAGTAATGTAATATGTTAGTATTGTTAATGTGGGAGTATTTCTGTCAGACCAAGGTTTATTAGAATAGGCAGTATCAGTAGGCTGCCTTGTCAGCAAACTAATATCAACTTCTTTCACTTTGTTTTCTCTGGCCTAAGTTAGGCACTTGTTTGTACAAGCAAAACTGTCACAATTCTGACAGGGTCTGTTCCTTTCCCCCTCGCTGCTGAGGGAGACTCAGGAAAGTGTTTGAACACTCCACAATGTGTTATTGCTTTTTAACCTTTTTTCCTTCTATGACACAGGAATGTGCTTTGTGTTTTACAGCTGGGAAACTAATGTACAGTAGACATCAGTGACCTCAGTGTGACCACAGGTGACAGAGATAGGGCTTTAACCTGGATGCTTTTACTTTAACTCACCAGGTGCTCTTACGACCTTTCAACAACATCTCTGCTGCACACAGCTGTAATTTTTCAGTGCTTGGAAATGTCATTGAAAAGTGTCTCATGACCTTGCTTCCTTCTGCTGGTGGTATTTTTATAATGTGCAGCAGAGCTGCGATAATAGTTTGCTCTCTTGGGATCTTGGCTCTGGGACTAGGATGTGTTTATGCCACACCAAAAATTGAAATGAGAACTCTTGGCTTGGCTTTTAACATTTGACTGAACACTTTGCTCTCTTAAAGTGTACCACTCCCAACAGTTTAAAATTTTGAATGTGATTGGTGTGAAGCCATTGAATTTTAGAAGGGAGCATGTACTCCACCAGGAGCAGCTCGCTGAGCCTGACCCAAACTTGGTGAGAAGGGAAGGTGTCTGCTGACCTCCCTGAGCTTTGTATCAGGGCCTGTAGAATAGCTCTGAGCAATTTTGATATCCGTGTCAGTACGCATGACTCGCAGATCACAGATCTCTTGCTTCATATACCTTGGAGACTAGAAATAAGGTGGTGATGGTGGCTCAGGTAAAGGAAGAGCTTCGTTTTGAGCTGTGGCTCTATCAACTTCATTCTTGCCTTTTCAGAGTTGGTAATTCTCCGTCCAGCCACTAGAGAGAGCTCTAGAGATCTTAAAACAGGTTTCCAGAGCAACCCCTCAACAAAACTAGCTCCCCAAGAGCATGGGACTACGGCAGGAGCTCCACAATGTCTTCTGCTGCCAAGATGAGTGAGAGTAGCCGATCTCTGTCAGGTGTATATAAAAGGCTCTAAGGATCAAGAAAGGGTGACAGCGTGCTGTTTTGGAGAAGTTGCTGACTGGACTCAATTCTGAATCAAAAGCAGGGCTGCTGCTATCGTGACTTCCTGGGACTGATTTTAAGTGGACGGGTGGTCTCGGTGCTGAGAAGGGTGGTTTACAGTGGTGCAGAGTTACATTGCTGCAGCGCCCTACCTGGTTTACTAACAGGGTCTGTCAGCTGTGATACCCATTTTGATATACTGATAGTTAGCCCTCCTGGGCTGCATATCTCTATGTCATTTCCCTTTTGGAAGGAAGGCAGGGCTGGGGGGTTCAATGAAAGGCAGGAAGTTAAGGATAACAAAAAAAAAAAAAAAGAAAGAGGGGAAAAAAGAGAAATTGTTAGTTGAAGCACTAATGATCAAATGTCACATAAGGAGGATAGAGGCTGATTGCAGTACCCTTTGCTAGAATTAATTGTACAGGGATTCATTTTCTATTCACGTACTTTATACTTGTCTGTGGCCTGGTTAAAAAGCAGCACTTTTTCACTTTCTCTCAAAAGAGGCTCACAAAGCTGTCTTGGGGTAGGCTGAAGACCAGCAGTGAGGAATCTCCCAAAATAGCAAGATGCAAGTGGTTGCTGCCCGACTGGGAGGAACATAATAGAGATGTCTGGAAGCAAGGAGTAGGCTGGTATTTTTCAGGTCTCAGAAGCAGTGTGGTGTAGCTTCTGTGCAGGAAGGGGTATATGAGACGTGTTTTAAATAGAGGATTATTGACTGCTGCCTAGGGCCAGACAAGGTCAACCTGCTGCTCAACAGGGTTTTGCTCAAGTGGAGCCTCTGAGAACTGAGAGGCAGAGGACCTTCCCGTGAAGTGTGCCTTGTGTCAGCTGAGAGCTCAGAGGTGGGCACTTCTTAAGTAAGGTCTTGGACATTAACAGAGGCATCTGTGATGGTTCATTGTGGTGTGCAGAACTTGGACCACTGCTTGGTCCAAATTCCAAAACAAAACCATGAAAAAACAGTGTTTCAGTAAAACTATAGAAGACAGTACCTAAAAGGAGTTATTGCTCAACACTGCATAAATTTACTTAAAAGTGAGTTCCCCAACATCATCCCAATCTGGACTGGACTGACCTAGACTATTTGTTGGCTGCTTTAATTTTAAACCATCACATACTTTGAGAGAAGGACCTTTTCTTTTAATTTGTGCTAGCAGCTGTTGGTTGTTAAAAAGCTCCTGGCCCCTGAAATGCTGTACTCAGTAGCTCTGATAAACCATAGTGATGCTATGTGAAACTTAGAAGTATGAACTGCCTGTCTTAGAAAACAGGACTCCAGGATAAGCTTTGGCTTTGGATGTGGTGTTACAGCATAACATCACTTTACGTCTGCACTGGGCACGATGGGTAAGAATTTAGGAATAAACAAATCTATAACTCTGTCTTAAATGCAGGCACTTTGAGGCTTCTGCCCTATTGCAGCCAAAGCAAGCTGGGGGATTTGTGCCATCTGCCTCCTTTTTGTAAGGGAGTGAACAGGATTGAGGTGGTTTTGTTTGATGTCTTTTTAAAGGTAAGACTTCTAGTCTAATGACTTATTTAGAGAGAAAATACTTTCACCTCAGTAAAGTTCTTTGAATTATAAAGGACATTGCTGTTGGGTTACTGAAAACCCTTGGGGTTTGTTTCATTTATAACATTGCCTCAGGCGTTCTGCTGCATCCTGTTGGATTGACCTCCTTTTCAACCCGTGCTGGCAGCTGCATTGCAGAGCTATCTTTTCCCTGGATCCTTCAGGGTTGTCATATGACAGACTTGAACTGTGACCCTTTTGTGTCTTACCAGGACAGCAGTGCCCTCTGTGTGATGTGGCCAGCAGTCTTCCCCACGCACACATTTGTTCCAAGCCATTTAACAAACTGAAAGTTTCAAATGATGGCATTTCATAGTGTTTAATAGTATTGACTGTAAAGCAAATGAAATGGTGCTGAATACCCTGCGTGCTGCTTGTAAGAAATACAGCTTCCATTTCTGCAATGTGCCCTGGGTTTTCTGTGGCTAGCGTGTGCTCTCTGGTGAATCTCCTTATATTTTTTAATAAATTTCAGTGCTTCCCTCCTAATGACAGTAGCATTCACCACTACAGTCCAGCAGTGGTATTTGTTTCTAACATATGGGGGTTTTAAACAGATTTCTCTAAGCAAAGTGGGCAAAGTCATTTTGCTGAAGTCTTGCAGAGAGTGTTAGGGTAAGAATTGATATAGTTAACACTGCATCTAAGCAACACCATCTCCAAGTGGTGTTGATGCTGGCAGGCATTGCCTTGCTGAAGTTACAGAGACTGAGTACTCATATTTGTACAAATTACATTCATTAGCAAGAACCCTCCAGTAGTGATAAGAGACTGGCTGTGTAGCATAGATTGGCTCCAAGATAAGTAGCCAGTCTATTGTGCAGCTCATGGTACTCTGCCTCCTCCCCACCCCTAGTAATAAATCTTGGGACATTTTGGAAAGCGTGGGGGTTGCTCATTCCAGTAGCCTGAATGCATAACTACTAAACACCATCATCTCCTACCAATTGTGTTTTCATAACCAAGTGAGGCAGCTGACTGAGAGGGATAGGCTCAGATGCCATGTTCTGAACATCTGGATGCTTTGACAGAGTATTTTTTGCTCCCTTAAAGGACAGATCACAGAAGATGGCCAGGATGAGAGTTTCTCCTGCCCATGTTCCAAGGCCTAGAGCCCAGTCAGTGATGTTTTTCTTCAAGAAGAGATGGAAACATCTGGAACTTGGGGGCTTGCAAGTGCACAACCTAGGGCTCTGTGGTAGTACCTTCTTCATAATTAGCTTGTCCTTTCTCAGTGCAAGTGTCTGTGTAGCAGACTTCAGGGAAATAGCAGTTATTTATCTTACCATATTAATATAACTTCAAAGAAAGACAGATCTTTCTGGTTGCTTTGACTGAAATAAACCATCAGCTGGCAAGTACTTGCTTTGTCTTCTGAAGTATCTAATGTGCAAGGACTTCTGGATTGCTGGTTTTCAACCTGCAAAGCTGTACATCAGCAGGATAGTTTTATAGAAGTAGGCAGTATAATCCAACCAGTTTGGTTAAAACTTGTATTTACATGGAATGTTTTTTTCTCTCTCCCCCATTTAGGGTTTGAATGGCAATGGAATTGCTCCTGGATCATCAGGTTTTAGCCTTACAAAGCCGATGCTCTGTCCAAGAGTAACCCGTGTCTGTCTCAGGGACTTGATATTCTGCATGGAACAAGAGAGGGATATGAAGCATTCTCTACACTTGTACCGTGTTCTTCTGAAGTGATTTGAATTTTACATTTGACCTTGCTGTCTACTGCCAAAGAAAACACTGAAGCATTGTTGCACTGTCTCGAAATTCCGATTTCTGGAAAATGATCCGTTGTAAGGATAACTCTTGTTTACAGATAAACATTTTTATTAAATACCTAACTGAGCACCTGTCAGGTTTTTAATAATATTTGGCTTGAATCAGTCTGTAAACCAGTGAGAACACTGAGTTGCACAGAACAAGCACCTGACTACCTGCTTGCATTTAACTGTCTTGCAGGCTCTGAGGGCTTGATAAGTGTCCCTAGTTTATGTATGTCATTTGCTTCAGTACTCCAGAGTCTGCAACATCTGTTCTATGTGTGGTGCCACCTTCTAATCCAACCTTATTTAGGGAAACAAATAACACTTTAATGGCACTGCATAGCATGGCAACTGTATTTAATTATGAACCAGCTGTCAGTCAACGTGCTAATGTATTGCCTGTCTGACTCAGCATCTTCTTAAATTTTCTGGGATTAGAATTAATGCTGGATGCTCATTTTTGGAGAGAAAGTAGCAAGCAAAAGGAATGAGGGGTCCTTTCTACCCTGCACTTTGCCTCAATTGCCCTCACACTTTCCTCTGAGAAAGTGGCTGAGGGAAGGTGAAGAAATGGGTTGCTCTTGTGATTGAAGTACATCAGACAGTGTAGTTAGGGCATACCTTGATGGGGTTTGGGGAAAATTCGGAGTTACTAAAAATACAAAGAGTGAAAGATCCTAAAAAGGATGGGTAAACAGAAGAAACAGTCTAACTTTCTCTAGATATAAAAAATAGCATTGAACTTGAGTATAGATGTGGAAAGAAATGAACAAAAACAACCTGTGGTGACTACAAAAAATGGGAGAAGTTGAAATGCATTAAAGCTCTGCATCTGGAGACTATTAAGGAGAGGAGCAGGTTTTGCAAAGCACAGGATTCACTGCTTTGGAATATTGATTTAATACCTTAATGTGGTGTAACAGGGAAACTACTCAAGTAGAAAGTATTTATACAGTTGCCTGGTTTCCATTCAGTAAGGAGGAGGACTCTGGATTATTAAGACTGCTAGAATAGATTCAAAGATTTTTTCCTTGCTGGTAAAGACTGCCTTGTGGTGGAAGGAAAACCCTCTGGGTTGCCCTTCTCCCCAGCCTCCAAGCATTTTGCCTTCCATGACACAGCGCTGTATAGCATGGCTATTTCCCAGGACTGGTGGGAAAGGCACTGACTGTATTCACAGAATAACAGAACACTCTGAGTTGGACGAGACCCTCAAGAATCATCAAGTCCAACTCTTAAGTTGAACGGCCTGTATGAGGATTGCACCCACAACGTTGGCGTTATTAGCACCATGCTCTAACCAACTACTGAATGGCTTCCTGCTGAAACTTTTTTCTTTTAAAGAAAAAGCTTCCTATGGTTATTTGGCATGCTGCTTCAAAACTTGAAGCGATAATTCATGCACCCTCCACTGTCAGAACCACTGCAGATAGTTACCAAATTCACTGTTTTGAATCAGTTATGTTGTTTTTTGTTGGAACAGTAGTAAACAAATCTAGTAAATGAATGCTGTAAATTATTTATATATGTATATATGGCATATATATATATATATAAAAGAAAAGCAGTACTTTAACTAAGCTATAGTTTGCAAGATATTGATGGCATTGGGCAAAATTGTTTTGTATAATTAAATGCTTAGCTTTACTTTTTATGTAAAGTGCAGCATTTTCCATATTTGTGTACTGTATCTTATTGATCAGATGTTAAAAATTATTTTAAATACTGCATTAAAGCGATTATTTTATTAAAAATAATAAATCAGTAACTTTGTTTCCTTACGTGAGAAATTCAGCGTCTGAAGCTGTCAGCACCATGACTAATGGTTTGACTCCGAGAGCGAGCCCCAGCTGTCTGCCCATCACAGGAGTTGGCATGGTTGCCTCACGTGACATATTAATTATAAACATCTTATTTGAAGGTTTTTTAAACAGAAGTAGGTAACAGAGCAAAGGATTTAAAAGGATAACTTGAAGCAGGGGGTGGGCAGTGAGAAAAGCAACCCCTTGATTTCCCTCTCCCAGTCAGCACAGAGACTGGGTTGTGGGGTTTTTTAACAGCTGGGCAGAGGTAAGTGCTTTGCACGTGTTCTGGGAAGTGAAAACACCAAGTGTCTCAGACTTCAGCAATGCGCTGTGGAAGCACTGTCCTAAATTATTTTTAAAGCAACTCACAATTAAGTGCAGGCTGGAGAACCACAGTGAGCATCTGCATATTGCCTGCCTCTTCATCTTCTTTAACCCAATGCAAAATGCAAATGAAAGATGTTGGAGAAAATAATTTAATTGATAGATATATCGAAAGTATGATAGATGATTCAGGTGTTTTTGTGGCCTGTGATGCAGATCATATGCTTTCATTGCTGCCAGAGCAAGTTGTCTCTCAGCAGTAGATTCTCCCTGTGTCCTACCTCTTTCCCCTGTGTCCACACCAACCCCAACCCCAAAACACCCCTCGAACCCAAAATTTCTATGCTGTAAGGAGTAGCAGATGTTTTTAGAAAGGTTTTTCTGCAGGTAATTTAGGCCTAATTTCAGACAGGGACAGGTTTATCCTTGGTGCAAAGACTGAAAATATTTGTCTCCTTAACAAGGGTTCATCCCACCTCTCATTTGAGCTCAGCTTTGCTTCTGAGAATAGCACCCTCTAAAGTGGCACTTAGGAGATACCTGGGCTTTGCTCAGCCACATCAGGAGTTAAAGGAGAGATGACCAGAGGTTTTCTTCCCCCCTTCTCCCAGTCTTCCTGCCCTTTATGGGAATACTAAAATCCCAGTCATAAGGTGATGAAGCCAAAACCTGCTATCATGCTCCCTTGCCTTTTACTTCGTAGTATGCTCATGTTCAAGCTTGGGAACCTAGCAGCAGAACTGTCTGTGCCATCAATGCTGGGAGGGCTCCAAAGCTTGCTCCAGGCACTTTCTGCTTTCCAGCTGGCCAGCTAGCCTAGTGGCTGTTTCTGATGCACTGAGCTGGCTGGGCAACTATCCCTGCCACTCAAGTACTTAGCCTTTAGAGAAAACAGTATATACCACTGTGGGGGAAAGCTGTTGTTTGCTCTTGACTACTACTGTCTTAGCATCATAGTATGACAAGTTTTGTGTGTTATGTGGTGACAAAAGGGGCCCCTGTACTCTCCAACTGCTGCTTTTCCCCTTTATTGCCATTTTCAAGTCTTAGCACTGAATCCAGCCCTTTGCACTGTCTTTGACTCCAGCTTTTCCCTTCTCCCCCTGGGAAAGCCTAGCTGGAGTGCACTAACACACCCTGCAGCTCTGTTCGAGGTTTAATGAGGAAGGTAGCGGGGGACCATGAGACATTGCTAGATGATTCCTCAAAGCCATTGCACTCTCTTGGACACTTTGACACAAGTAGCTTAAGGCTACTGTTTGCATCGAGTTGTTCTAGGCCCCCTCTCTTTGTAGGCACCTGTGTCCTGCCATGTGAGTGCACTGTGCTGAGCAAAAGTGCTGTCAGCTGTTCTCCAGGTTCATCTCTTTACTCTGTTCTTTGCTTTCCTCTTCATTTGTAATCACTGGGGTGAAGAGAGAAAGACTAAAGCAAATGAGGATTTCCCGAAGGGGCAGACAGTCCAAATGATTGGACTTGGTGAAATGGGCTTGCTCCCAGCAACTTTTCAAATGAGGGCTGCTGGGTTTCTGAGGCCAAGCATTGCACACTCTTCCCTCTGCACGTAGCACACATGATGTCTACACATGCTCTGAAAGCTGGATCCAGCCATCGTTACCCCAGGTCTCACGGCTGGAGCCTGCAGCTCTGGAAATAACTACAATCTGCAGTGAAGGCTTTACTCCTTTGAGGGGTGCAAAATTGAGTACCAAGACTGAAGAATGTAACACACCAGACCTCTCTGTTTTGCCACTTTTGGTTCTGGGCTCATTACCATATGTCAGTGGCTTGTCCCACTGTCATTGTGTAGAAAGGCTGCCTGTCTGCAGGCCACAGTGCCAGTTCTTCACTTGGTGCAGGTCTTTTGTGAGCTAGACAGGCATCCCATTTGGCTTTGTAACACTGAAGGAATAAGCAATAAACTTTGTCTTTTCAGATGTATCGGTCCTTGTTCCTACTGCCTCTTCTTTCCTCTTCTATTACAGGTGTGAGCTGGTCACTTCTTGCCTGCTCTCTGTAGCTATTCTGCCAGGTTAGCTGCTAACTTTGCTACCCAATCTTTCCTCAGGATCCCCTTCTTCACAGTTCACAGATTCCCTTGAGGCAGCTTGCTTTTGAAAAGGTTTTTGTGTGAAGGAGGGAGGAAAAGGATCTCTATCCTGGACTTAAATGGTTACTCTGAAGTGGAAGGAGGTGGTGGCACAGTTCGGCTCACAGCACTGAGACTGCTACTTTCTGTGCAGGGAGAAGGTCTTTGCAGGAAGTTGATGTTCATGGTGGCCAAGATTTCTACCATGAAGTCCTAATTCAGTCGAGGGTTTTCTACAAGGTCCTTGCATCAGTAGGCACCTCCCACCTTCCAAGGGATGTTTCCGTGGCAGAGCCACCAAAGGTCCTGCTGGATACCCTATCAAAGGTAGTCATCTGTTCTCTTCCTCAATCCCCATCTCCCGCAGCTCTTCCATGTATCTCATTTTCAGCCTGTGTCAGTCTCAGAAGCAGCAAAGGGTATAGAGCCATGTCCTGTGTGATTCAAGTGGTCACTGGGTGGTGCAGAGGCCCCAGGGGGTGGCTGATATGTGTTTCACCAAAGTTTTGCCCATCAGTAGTGTCACTGAAAGACTACCTCCCCTGGGGCTGTGCCCTGGTGAGAGGGAGCAAAGGTGGGGGGTCCTCTGCGTAGGTACTGCTAATGCAAAAAAGTCCATCTCAGCAGCTCGGCATGCATGCTCCCGCTCCACAGGCTTTGCTTGAACAACTGCAGTTATCAGCAAGCATTCACTCTCTCTCTACCAGATCACAAGGCATATTATTTTTAAATCTATTTGAAATGAAAAGTTATCTGGCAGATCATCTATATCTGTTTTTGAGCGCTAATTCATAATTACATGTAGTTCCCCAAGCTTGAGATATTTGCTCTTCCACTTTGAAGTATTTAGCGTGATGGGGTTTATTATTTACAGTTATTTTAAGGTGTTTCTTATTTCTGCTCTTAGGAGCTGGAAGGGAGAAAGGAAGTATTTTTTTCCAAGTAATTATGTGTGAATATACATGTACTCTGTGTGTATAAGGATGGCTAAGTAACTTTTAAAAAGAAATACCCTACTTCTTTTAAAGACTGAGTTAGAGCAGCTCCCAGGTGTGAAGCTCCAGCAATAAGCAGAGAGGGAGAGAAGGAGGAAGGAGATAAATTCTCTTCTTTCTTTAAGAGGTTTCAAGTTTTAATGTGTTAAAGTCCTTTGATACCTTTCTGCAAAATTGGGCAGAGAATAAAGACTCCTTAGAAAAACTGATCAGTGGGAAGTCTCAAGAAGGGAGGGTAGGAAAAGGAGAAGGCATTCAGAGAATCGAAAACAGAGCTCACTCCTCTCTCCAGGAGCTTCAGTGATACCCCTACATGTGTTCTGGCAGAGGCTTTCATTTATAGAAATGACAGAAAAGGGCCTTTCTAGAAACAAGGTGGGTATGCTTAGGCAGGCTATGTATTTAATGAAGCAGACTCATTGAGGAAGAAATCCTTGTATTGCTGCTTCCTTCTCAATGCAGTTTTCATTTTTAACTTCATGTCTCTTTGGAAAAACCCTCAGTAATTATCTCATCTCTCTTTGAAAGAGTGGCAAGGACTATGGCCAGCTGCAGCCCCGTGCTGCAGTCCAGGCACAGAGCTGAATCACTGTGGGATGCAGGACAGGGGCCACATGCTGTCCATGAGATTCAGTGGCCTGACACTGAAACAAGAGGCTGGAATGAGCACAAGGTCTGTAGATACAGTAGATATACCAGGAGACGTGTAGATACAGCGTGGACTATTCAACATGTCAGAGCTGAAGCTGTTTTCCTCTACTGATGTGAATAAACCACGGTTGGAGGCTTACAGCCCTTGTGAACATCTGCCTTGCATCAAGCTGAGCTGGTAATCAGGGTTGCTCTACCTCTTCTCGGGGTCAGGTCTGTAATTTTCAGCACCCTGCCTTTCACAAGCTGATTCCATAGCCCTTTGCAGCCTGGCTGGCGGGTGGTGCGAACTCAAAGAGGCCTCATCTCACACAGCTCTCAGAGTCTTTGCTTCTAATTTGAAAGCTTTAGCCTTCTTTATTACAGGGGGGAAAAAATTGAAAGTGACCCAAACTTCAGGTACAGAGGGCAAATATTAAAAGTAAGGTTGTTTTTGCCTTTGAAATTCCACACTTCTTAGAGACTGTTGGTGAGTGATGCCCCAGAGCTGAGGAGGATGGCTCCAGAAAGAGATCCCCTCGAGTGTGCAATCAACCCTTCACAGCAGTCTGCTGAGGATGCTGAAACAGAAATCAGTTTCGAGTCTTTTTTCCCATGCGGTAAAGAAGAACCTGTGGGAAGGTTCTGCCTGTGTCCTTACACAAAACCAGGATATCCAGTAATTAGTGAGAGATACCTCCAGGGCAAGCTCAAATTTTGCAACACTTCCCAAGGCAGGGAAAATGCCCCAGGCTAGGGCAGTCTTGGGAAGAGAGTGAGTCAGGAAGCTTTTTTTTCTTACTTTTTTTTTTCTCTGTAGTCATGATCAAGTAAAAACTTTGTGGGGAAGAAAACTTTGCAGGGACCAGACTCTTCCCGACCTCCCTGTACCTGGGTGAGGCTCCTCTGTCTCCTGAGCTAGACGTCTGCCTTTTCAGGCTTTTTCTCTGTAACAGGCTCAACTTTCTGCAGTCCTGAGCCACAGCTGGGAGCAGGGAAGCTGAGGTGACCCCAAGGAGCAAGGGAGAGATGACTCCAAGGGAGAAAGCTGGAGAGGTGCCACCCAGCCCTTGCAGAGTGGAAGGGGCAGAGTGCTGCCTCTTTTGATGATTCTTCTTTTTTCCTCTCAGAAACACAAAGATGATTTAAAAACGGGATCAAGAAGGGATTTACAAAATCCTGTATAGCTGTCACCTGCCTTGGGCGGCGCTTGACACATGGGAGAAGTCGAGGCAGCACAGGTTTGGGGCAGGGTGGGTGGCACAGGGGCAGTGGATGGTGGGAGCTGGCGCTGACTTGCCGGCGGCTCCTGCGCGGAGACCCAGCCCCGGGCAGGGCGGTGGGGCTGTGCTGGCGGAGGCTCCCTTGAGAAAGCCTCCTGCTTGGCGCTCGGCCCAGAGAAGCCAGCACCGCCCTGCTGCCCCAGGGCCGCTGGGCATGCCCGGCCCGGCCCAGCCCGTGAGGCTGCCGCGGGACTGCCCTGCCCCTCGGCTGTGCCGGGCTGCGGCCCGGGGGCTCTCGGCCGAGGCGGGGGGGGGCGCTGGCTGTGGGGGCTTGGAGCCCTCGTTGAGCCAGCCGATTCCCTGGGTGCTCCTTGAACCTCCTCAGGCACGTCCCTTATTGAGGAGGTCTCCTTGAGGAGCCAGTTTCCATCGTGGGTGGTGAGCCATACGTCAGGGGCTTGAGTTCCGCACCTGGGATGGGGCAACCCTGGATGTTTGTACAGACTGGGGCATGAGATGCTGGAAAGCAGTGCCACGGAACCTGGGGTTCCTGGTCGATGGCAAGTTGAATATGAGTCAGCAGTGCCCTGGCAGCCAGGAGGGCCAACCCTGTCCTGGGGGGCCTCAGGCAAAGCATCACCAGCTGGTCAAGGGAGGGGATTGTCCTGCCCTGCTCTGCACTAGTGCGGCCTCACCTTGAATACTGTGTGCAGTTTTGGGCACCACAAGATAAGAATGACATTAAGCTATTAGAGAGTGTCCAAAGGAGGGCAATGAAGATAGTGAAGGGCCTTGAGGGGAAGCCATATGAGGAGCGACTGTTCAGCCCAGAGAAGAAGAGACTGAGGGGAGACATTGCAGTCTACAACTTCCTCATGAGGGGAAGCAGAGGGGCAGGCACTGATTTCTTCTGTGTGGTGGCAAGTGACAGAACCCAAGGGAATAGCCTGAAGTTGTGTCAGGGGAGGTTTAGGTCAGATATTAGCAAAAGGTTCTTCACCCAGAGGGTGGTTGGGCACTGGAACAGGCTCCTCAGGGAAGTGGTCACAGCACCAAGCCTGACAGAGTTTAAGAAATGTTTGGATCATACTCTTAGGCATATGGTGTGACTCTTGGGGATGGTCCTGTGCAGGGCTAAGAGTTGAAGATGATGATCCTTGTAGGTCCCTTCCAACTCAGCATATTCTGCGATTCGGTGATTCTGAGTTCCTGACATCGGGATGCAGCACAAACACTCCCTGGCTCTTTGAACAAAGATCCCCAGGCATGTGTGGCTGAAATGCAGGTGCAGTGGCCCAGCTCCTCTTTCTGATTCTTGCCCTTCATCCCCTCCACCTGTTTTCTGTGTTGTTGGATCTCTATCCCACCGCCCCTTTGCCCCCACAGCTGCCTTGGTTTTGCATTTTAGTGGGCTCTGAGCAACCTTGGTCTAAGTGGAAGGTGTTCCTGCTCATGGCAGGGGGATTGGAACCAGATGATCTTTCAGGTCCCTTCCAACCCAAACCATTCTATGATTCTATGAATCTATGATTTTTGAACATGAAGGGAACTGTCTACTTCCTCCAGGAACTCTCCAGGCTGGCTTTAACTTCTGTGCTCTGGTGAAACCTGAGTGAAATGCTCACGGATAGCAATACCCAGAATGGGTGTTCCCGCCCTTGTCTTTCACAGCTTGTTGGGCACTTCTACTCTGCCCAAAAGCTTGCCTTCCTCTTCAGCTTCCATAACCGCTCCTATTCTCTTCCCTATCCCTCAAATAATCTGTTTCCCTTGTCTGCCATCCCCAGTGTGACTACAGTGTAGGGACAGCATTTTCCTCCTGCTCCCTGGAGAGAAGAGCCCTTGCCCCATGTATCCCACCCCAAGGCAGAGCAAAAGCCATGAGGAGTCACTCCAACCTGCTGTGGTTGGTTTAGACTATAAAATTGTGGGGGATTTTTTTGGTGTTATTTAGTGAGCAACTCACTGTGAATTTAATAGATGAGTTTTGCTATCGGTAACAACTCCCCTAACCCCCAAGCAGTTTATTTCATGTATACAAGAGTAAATAGGGAGAAGTAAGAACACCTCTGGGGAAAATAAGGGGTTGGGAAATCGCTGTAAGTGCAAGCACAGGATTGCCAAACCCACACGTTCAAAAAGCATGAATCAGATCTCCAGGAATCACAAGATTGGTGGTCTGGATTCCAAATACGAAATCTGGGCCGTTTCTGAAGGGTATTTCCCTCCATGTTTTCAATGCCCTAGGGGAAGCTGCATGGCCTCCGCTGGGGAGAGAGTGCTGATGGGCTGGAGTTGAGGCTTGCACATGCTTATAGGAACCCATCCTCCCTAGGCTGGCGCCCAAGATGGTCATCTCAACCTTCAAATCCCCTAAGCCAGTCTTGTTGCAGTGCTGTCCTCCATTGTGGGGCATCACTGCCACTCTCTCACATCCCTGATGAGCTGCCTGGAAGGGCATCCAAGCCTCAATACTCATCTTGCTGCAGTGGGGAAAAACAGCCACTTGCACCAGGGTCAGTCTCCTGCCTGTGGATAGCTGGTGAGGAAGAGGCATCTCTGTTTAGTCTCCCAGACTTTGATAAGAGAGAGACACAGCTTTGAATAGTCTAAAGATGTGCATAGCCTGGTCTGTAAAACCAATGCAGCACTGCCTGAGGTAGGGAAAGTTGCCTGCAACACCTGTTTTGGATGGACGTGAATTGTTTTCTGTACTATGCAAGAGTTTGTTATAAGATATCTAGGGGTATCTGGGGGTACGAATTAATATCTGCTCCCCCAAAGTTACCCAACCCCCCTAAAAACCTGAGAAAAAGAGTGCTGTGGCGAACTTCCCCAGTACTAGAATAAGTGGCCCAATTTGTTGGTGCCTGAGCCCCCAGGCAATGAGCAGCCTTCACCCACACCTCCAAATATGGATGTGCTGGCAGGAGAGGGAAGCTTCCTCTGTCTCCTGCCTCACTTGAGGGCCTCTAGATCTATAACTGATCTAAACTGCTGTTGCCCAACTCAGCCTTGCAAAGTCAGCTTTGCTGCAAGTCCTTTCTTGTATCCCTCTGGAGTCCCTCAGCTACTGCCAGCACCATGATGTTGGTCCTTGTGAGCAATTTGGTCACACTGCAGCTTTTTAGCTACAGTTGTCCCCACTGAAGGACCAATAGGGTGGGAGAGGACTCCCTAGATGATTGCCTACACAGCACCATGAGATGGTCTACCCAAGTCTACACACATTAATGTTGCCTCCCTGCACTGGAACAAACATCTTTTCTGCTTCAGGAGAAGCCTCTCTCATCCGCATGTGCTGCCTCCTTGTTGCTCTTACATCTCAGCTCACAGTTACAGCAGCATATCCTTCAGGACTCATTGGTGTGAAATGTGGGGAAATCCCAGGCTGCATGGCTCTTCCTGATCTCCTGTTGGATAGGCAAATTACCCGTCACAGGGAGAGGATTCAGGAGTTATAGGGAATTGCATGCAAATGGGAAGAGCAACCAAAGAACGCCAGTTCTCCCAGACCTGCTGATGCTGAAGACTGCAGTTGGCAGTGCACCTGCTTTGGTGAGGGGTGGAGCTGTGGCTGTGCAATGGGTAGAACCTCACAGCCTTTCTCCTTCAAAGCCAAGCATCATATTTGGCTCCAAAGCACTTGTACCACCCACCTGTGGAAGAGGAGTACAGGTGACTTCCAACTGGGTGGGCAGCAACCAGTGGGTAGTGAAACCACTCACATCTAACAGTACTGCAGCTCTTGCAACGGTAGATGATGAGCAAAAGCTGGTCAGCTTTCAGGGCAGGAATGACTCACAGGCCATCTGTGATTACCTGTGAGTTGTCGCATCCGGCTCCGGGCTCCTCAGGGCCTGGTGCAGCAATGTCTGCTCCCTGAGTTCAGTGAAAGGGAAAAGGTGCCTCGCTCCCTATTGATGAGCGTGGATTAATCTGCACTTGCCCTAGGTTGGAGGTGATACCAATAGCACCAAGCACTCCCTGCTGCTGCATAACAAGCAAGTGTGAGAGTATCCTGCCCTGAAGGACCAGGCGTGTTAGCCTGACCTGTAAGTGAAGTGTCTACATCAAAGAAGAGGTAAAAGTAACGTGTACACACACAGGTCGTGGCAGCAGCACATCATAACTGTGCCTGCTTGCCTTGTTAGAGGCCCTTTATCTGGCAGATGGACTCATTTGCCAACATAAATACACACTTGCCAGCAGGAGACAGTGTGTGTAGCACAGGAGAAGCTGAAAGAGCAAAATGAGTCCAGCACACATGGCGATCCCAGGAGAAGACACTGTCAGAGCCTAGGAAGACAGACCCAGCCATACCGCAGTGTAGCTCTTGCTTCGATTCCTCTTCTCCCATTCTCTCTTCAACCACAGCTATCTGAGTGGGAGAGAAAAAAACAGATGCTCACTGGGGTCACATAGGGTACATCAGCCTACACTGTTCTGGATCAAGGTGATGAGAGCTTTGGCTGCTCCCAGGCTGACTCTCTGCACTGTGGTGTCTCCAGAGGTGGAAAATTAGCTCTCTCTTCACTCTCAGTGTATAGCTGGCCCTCACAACCCTCTCTTGCTTGCAACAACAAAGCAGCCCATGTGGGCCATGCTTCCTAGGACATCTGCTAACACAAGACCTGGGCCTCCTAGTCTCCCACAGCACTGGTTCCAGGGATAGAGTGTGTGGAGTTCCATAACAAAGACATCTCTGCCTGTTCCCTGCCAGCAAGAGCTGTGCTACAACTGCATCTCCATTTGAATGCTGCTCTAGGTCAACACAGGGAGCACCCTCCAATTCTCTATGGCATTCCCACTCTTCCTCAGGACCAGGCTCACACAGTGCAGGTGCAAAGCTTAGCATGCCAAGCCTCCTATCTGCATTACAAACCTACTGACTCGGTTTCTTCATATGATTTTCCATGTTCAGATGCTGCCCATACCCCATCTGGAGAGCCATTCCCCACAGTCCTCTTGCACACTTCTCCCAGCTGTCTCTCACTTGGGAGTGGCATGCAGTGGATATTTTGGGACTCGAAATGTCAGTCCATGAGCTGCAAGTAAGCACTTTTACCTATTCCAAGCTCCCCATCAAGTTCTTCAACGTGTACAGGTTCTGGAAGAGCAACAACAAGAAGGTTGTTTTTATGAGGAAGTAACTGTCTGGTTGTAGCTACATGTCCCATCACCCTGCTGAACATTCCTCTCCTTTGAAGGGGAGGGATTTCTCATCCTTCACTGTGAACTTTTTCTGCTGCAAGAGTACTTTGGCCTGGGCAAGAGGGCTTTGGAGGGGATGGCTCCATTCTGGAGTTCTGAATACCGCTGACTCTTCAAAGACTGGGTTTGCTGCTCAGCCTTTGCCCTCAGAGTAGCAGCCCTTATCCAGCTAAATTCAGCTGGGGGAATTCCACCTGTAAGATGTGCAAGTAAAGGCAAAGACATCCTTTGCCTTGTCCCTGTCAAGTTTCTGCTCCCCAAGGCCTTGCTTTCTCTGTTGGTAGTTCCTGCATGCAGCAGCAAGTCTGCTCTCCATGTGTTTCACTAAAGCCGAGATGCCCACACATTTTTTCCATTGTGAACCTGGCTTCATCCCTGCCAGCTCACGCAAGCAGCTATTGTTAAGTAATTGTTTGAGTCATCTAGTGAGCCCACACCCAAGCAGGCTTTTCATATTTAGCACATGGGAGATTCGCATGGCCTGGCTTTGGGGTACTCTGCCTCTTGCCTCTGCCCAGAAGGATGACAGCAATGGAGACACTCCAGATGGGCTAAACATGGACATTTTCATGCCTATCCTCGCCTTCCCAGTTCCCAGCCACCAGTAACAGAAACTTAATGTGATATAGAAGAGCCACCAGCTCAGCCCCATGCTGGAGCAAGGGGTTTGCCTCCTGATGCTGCTAGAGATCAGAGGTCTCTCTTCCTTCCCCTTTTTCCCTACCCCCACTGTCATCACCAGAGCAAATATCAGAGCTGCTTCCCCCAGCAGTGATGATGCCTCCTCCTGATGCACATGTGACGAGTGGGGTTTATAGGTGAATTTTAGTTTGGCACAGTTGCTACTCCCTAACTCTGGCAATTAGAGGATTTGAGAAGTTCATTATGGGGCCCGATTTTTCATATGGTCATTCTGGCTGACACCACTCTTTTTACTGCCTTTTTACATACACAGCCAAAATGCTCGGCACATTTTCAGAAGAGGGAAGATTAAAAACCCAACCAAAAAAACCCCAGGAAAAAACCCAAAGTGAATTACTAAAGTTTATAAGGCTAATACTTTATAGGGCTAGTATGCACAGGCCTGGGGCCTTCAAGATAATATAATCTAATACTCGGAGATCCCCTGATGAAAGGCACTATATATGCAAAGTGCTTTATAAACATTAATTAGTTAATGTTGAAAATTTTGCCCGGGGCAAAAAAAAAAAAAGAAAAAAACCCTACCAAAAATCCCCCTTCCCTCCCTCCCTCTAGTCCCTAACTATACAAAGTTAATGATTCTGTGTGTGCAAACTCAGAGTACATTTTAATTTCTGTTTATTTCTGGGGAGATGGAAGCAGTGGAAGTACTTTCATATACATTACAGTTCTGCAAGCATTAGTAACATGGCGGCTTCTCCTATGATGTGCTTTAAGTTTCATGAACGAGGAAACCTCAACATCTACAGCATAACTTTTGACCACAGTGTTTGCAATAAAACTGCCCAAGTTCTACTAGCTCATCCCTTCATAGTCTGTAATCACCAACCAACCAACCAACCAACCAGCCAACAACCCATGTGTGCAGGTCTTTGTGACAATAGTTTTCATTCCAGGCCACCTTTTCAAACCTTGGGCAATCAACAGCTGGTTTCAGTGTCATCGCTACATCACATGTCACCACGTAATATACGCACAGAGAGCAATAGACAAAGTACTACAAACAGAAGTTAGTTTAGACAGAAGTTAGTTAGACAAAAGTTAGTTATCGCAAAAGGAGGGACTACTTGGCAGTCTGAAGGACAAAGCAAGATGAGGTTGCATTTCAAAGTAGCTGGTGTAAAAGGCAAAAAGTTCTGCAATGATATTTCCAGCAGACGCATGTTTCATCTCTCCTTTGTGATCCTTCCTGGGGAAACGTTCACCTTTTAGATAACAGTAGGGGCTGATTTCCCTGGAAGCCCACATCTGCAGTGGCCTGCTGGATGTAGCCCACCACGTCCCTCCTGCTCCTTTCAGAGCACTGTGCTCACCTCCACGCTTCACAAAGCTTAAGGACTCTCAGAGGCAACATTTTTACCCCCAAAAAACCCTCTGGATCCCCGTCAAGGCCCTTTCAGACTCCACTCAGTTCAAGCAAGTCTTCACCACACATGCTTCAAACCACCACACCAGCTTCCCGACTCTGACTTCTCCGTACTACATTCACAGCAAAAGGCCAGCAGGATCCTTGACCCATGACCAGGATGGGTGACCACTTCCCACTGCTCTAACCACAGCTACAAGGGCAGCAGAGACCCCAAGGGAAGCAGAGGTACAGGAAAACTCCCTCCCAGAAGTGGTATCTTCTGGAGCCCTTTTCCCTCATCTGTTCTGTTGGAACCCCAAACTCAACCTCATGCCTGTCTGCCCAGACACTGGGATGAAAGGGCTTGATGGAGCAGGAGAAAATTTAATGATGGAGTGGCAGAATGCAATCTGCCTTCAGCATCAGGGTCTGGCCCAGCAGGATTTTTCAGGGCTGGGTCAACCGTGTCCCCATGGCAGTGGCTGGATACAGAGAAACCTTTCACTCTGATGCCTCTGATGCCTTCCCTGCCTGCTGGGTTTCCATGTGCACCTGCTCTTTTCTTAGCACCTAAAGCAGCCAGCACTCCCTCCCTGACAATGAACCTTTGTTGGAGGATACTTTCCCTTCCCTTTCTGGTCCTGTGGGTTTCGAGGGCTGCTCTCAGCACTGTGGCTCCCCAAATGCCACCCTGTGAACTGTTACTGTACACCAGCAGCAGGACATACAGACATTTTCTGTCTGCCTGGGCTGTCTCTGCAAGAGGCAGCATCTCTGAAAGGTACCAACATTTCTCCTTAGCCTGAGGTTTGGTAACTGGTATGATCAAAGTCTTAAAGTGGAGTCAGCCCAAATGACCATAGGCATGCTTCCAGCGGCAGTCTTGTGCCTCCAGCACAGTCTTTCCTTGCATTCCCTTGCTTCCCTGGGTTGGGGGCAGGGGGCATGCAAAATCTGCATGTGCTGAAGCACCATCTCCAGCTCAGCACACCTCCAGTGGGTCTTTGAATGCAAACCCCACTTACTACCAATGCATTCAGTTTTGCTTCAGTGCTTCTTCAATTTCCAAACTCCCACTGTGCCACAGCCATTTGTGGAGGTGCCTCTTGCCTGGCCAGAATCTTTCAGTAGTGGTGTCCTCTGTGGGAGAAAAAGACAGCGTTTAGTGACCAGGCAGATGCATGACTTGGGAATGCATCTCTTCTCCACCAGCTCGTGAAGAGGTGAGTTATCAAGCTTCAAGGCTTTTTGGCGCAGCACTGTGCTGAGCAGGTAAAATGATGGGGCCAGGAAACCAACGCATTCCCAAGGACCTCAGCCTTAATGACAGCCCCCCCTTATCACTGATGGCAGCTATTGATGGCTCTTTGGAGAATCAAAGGCTGCAAAGGTTTGCCCTGGTCTGTTCCAATCGCCACCACCTCCGGACATAGTCATGGTTCATCTGAATATCCGACTCAGGCGAGTCGTCTCCGTGGAGTTTTTGCCTGTACACAAATGCAAGATCAAGCAAGCGGAGAGCAATCCCTCACACACGTATCTAATGCGGACGTACCTGAATGAGCTAAGCTATACTTTCA
Organism: Lepidothrix coronata; assembly: GCF_001604755.1. NCBI lineage: Eukaryota > Metazoa > Chordata > Aves > Passeriformes > Pipridae > Lepidothrix > Lepidothrix coronata. Next base: position 7,283,006 of record NW_016690186.1, on the reverse strand, counting down.
TCTCGTGCAGTTAAGGGTGTTTAATTCTAATCCTGTGTCAATGGGGAAAAAAAAAGGTATGAAGTTCTAATAAATAAATTATGCCACCAAGTGCTCAGATCAGCACATCCTAGCTAGCAGCAGTACATAAAAAGCCACCTTCCAGCACTGCAGACTGCTTTAAAACATCCCTTCAAATAGAAGTTGTTGCAAGGCAGTGATACACCAATGCTATTGTGTTGGCTTCAGATCACAAAACACTTGCCATTCTAAGGGTGTGCAACACTGAGGAAGAAGAAAAATGTGAAATATTTAGTAGTTTTTGATGATCAACTTGAGAACTCTTGAAGAACCCTGATTTTTCAAAATCATTGTGCATCTGCTCTCAGACAGCCTGTCTGCTTTCAGGCGTATCGCACTGGGCACCTGCCAAGGCAACCACTGAAATTGCGAGTCTGCTTGGAAAATCTAGATGGGAGATTGAGATGGAGGAAACTGTCTATGCTGCTATTGCTGAAGTTACTGATTTTTACCTCCTCTGTTTTTAAATTACTTTGCGGCATTATTTGCTTTCAAAGAGACAACTGGGAACGCAAGGAGAAACTGGAGACTGGAAATATCTGTTGTAATGCAACAAGGCAAAAGACTTGATTTTTCTGGGATTTCTTGAGTGCTCAGACCCTGGTTAGGCTCCCAAGATAGCAAACTAGCACAGGGAACTGTTGTGTCTCGGTCAGATACCACCGATTTCACCAAAGCTGTTGGTCTGTGCTGCAGCAAAGTATTTGCAATATGTATTAGGACAGAAGCTGTTTACCACCCACTGATGAACTTTTATGTGTAAAACGTCCCTTTCACTCTGAGCTGAAGCAGATACTTGCTTTGATAGTTATATGAAAAAACCCTGAACTTTGCTTCAGGATATTTATAACCAAAACATGCAGAATTATTGCAACATAAAATCTGCTTCATTGGGTCTTGCTGATATAAAATGGGTGAAAAAAAAAAAGAAGAAAAGAAGGTTAATATGACAAAGAAAAAGAGGCAGATGAGTACACAGAACACAGTTCAGATCTACAGCACATTATTGTCCCAGCAATGCCACTGATTCCATTTAAATCCTAAGGAAAAAGCTAATGCTATTGAAGCACTGCAAATTAACAATAGCCCTGGCCTTGTACATCACCTTTCCACAACAACTGGCACATCAAACACCTTCGCGGCTCCGCAAGAAGACAGAGCGGAGGAAAAGTAGCATGAAAGTGAAATGGTTTCTCGTCCTCTGCCCTGCCAGAGGCAAATGCCAGCTCGCACTGTTGTAAGCTGTAAGGCAAGGCAATCTGCAGTGCTATGGAAAGAAAACAAATACCACACTAGCAGGCAGGCAGGCAGGCAGAATGAGACAGAGATATTTTTAATTGATGCTAGACGAACATAAATAGATGAAGCTGGCATTAAGCAGCACAGCCCTTTTTCTCTCTCTGCCAGGTACCCATTTACCCGGGCTCATAACCAAAGGCCAACATGACATCAGAAGCCCTGTGGTGTTTTGCCTTTGGGCAACAGCCGGTAAAACTGGTTTCATCTGGCAGATGAGCGTGTGAGCTGAGGTAATTGGTGTGTTCTTTTCTGCCTCAGATTCCTTATCTCATCCTGAGTATTCCCATAACCTCCCTTTTTCCAGCCCTTTTGTTTCTCAACAAAAAAAATATTTACATTGAAATAAAGAGTGGGAGCCTCTAGATTGCACCGTGGTGTGACACAGGTGCCGGTAACTTCACAATGAGCAGCTCAGTGACAGCTGCAGAAAAGATAAGCTGGAAAAGGAGGCTTTCTCTAGTGGGAAGTTTCCTCCGGAATAGAAGGGGTTTGAACAGACACTGATAAAGGAGCCTCACTCAAAAACAGCTGCCCCTCCATTTTTCTTCCACTCCTGAGATTGGTTTGGATCCTTTTCTGAGGTGTTTTGCAACTGAAGAATAAAAACCATCTGAATTTGATTGGAGCACTTTCTTTCTACACACTGAGGTTGGAAACAACCATGGCTGCCTATTTCTAGGGATGCATTAGCAGTGCTTTGCCAGTACAGCCATCCCAGGTTATGCAGAAGTTGAGTGGGCTTCCTGCAGGCATCCCTCACATCTCTCCCTGCTTTGCTCACTGAAGAGAGCAGGGTCATGGAATAAATCCTGGCAGCAAAAGTATATTTTCTAGCATATCACTGAATGTACATTACTGGTGGGTTTGGTAGATTATCTTTGTGGCTGAGTGACTTCATCCATCACAGCTATTGGTTAGGGATGGCCTCGGCATGTCTACCGGATACACATGCTCAGAACATCACCATGGGGCAGCACCACGGCTGGGTAGAATGTGAGTGTGTAACCTCACACATCCCAGGTGATGGGACAGACATTTCTGGCTTGTTTGGAACATGTTAACCTCTACAAGTTGCCCCTGGAAAGAAGCTGGAAGGCAAAAAACATTTTCTCCTTCCTTGCAAATATTCTACTGATACATAAAAATGTAGCAGAAGGACAGGGCATGACATGTAGAAGAGACACGCTGGAGATATGGTCCCTGCTCTGACACATTGGCCCAAAACAGGTAGGATGATACCTCCATTATCTGTAACCTAAGAAAGTCTGGTCTGCTTTTCAGAAACAGTTCTTTCTACTTAGGTTCCCAGGTTTCTTTGGAGCTAGGAGATGCTGAAAGCATGGAGTGGCTTGGGAAATCTGGCCATAAGACAAATGCAGACACTTGGGTTTAGCTTCTCACATTGGGACATTTTGAATGTTTTTTCCTCTTCTCCTATGGAAATCACTGGTGAAACTTCCCACTGAAGTCAAGCTGGGTCCCAAGTTTGTAAATCCTGACATATTAATAGGGAGAAGAAAATGCAGAACATAAGATAGAAAAGGGAGCCTTCAACCTGCTAAACAAGGCTAAAACACAAATCTAGTGGTTATGTTAAACAGTCCAAATGAAAATTATCCAAATGTACAGGATTATAGGAGAAGAAAGAAAACAGACAACTGAAAAGAGATGATGAAAAATGGGCTAAGGGAGGAGGAAGATATAAAAGGTGGGAAATGAATGGGAAAATCCACGTGGGGATGAGAGGCCAAAAAAAGATGTAAAAGGAGGACACAAGTGAAGGAACATCTGTGTGAAACACAGGTGGTGCTGGGTGTGGAACGGACTGAGGGGCTTTGACATCAGGGTCTGAGCCTCAAAGACAGTAGGAAGAGACACCTCTGAGGAGTACAGACACCTCCAGAGAGGCTGGAAAATGTCTGAGCTGTCTGTGGTCTCTATGGAAAAAGATGTAGGGGTAATGGGGCAGGGAAGGAATGGAGGGGGGTCCCTTATCTTGGCCACCTTGCTGGACGTGCCCCGGGGACCAAGCCTGGACAGGTGCTGCAGGAGACCTTGTTTTTCCTGAGGGGCTTTAGGGCTTCCTGCAGGACTGAAGAGCCCAGGGGAGGGGTATGCTGCCTGGTGAGCAAGGCAGACCCAGGTGGCTTCTCCAGCACATCATCTTGCACTGACACACACATGTACACCCCTCTTGGCACCACCCTGCTGCTCCCAGCCCACGATCCAGCACTGGGGGGTACCCCTGGCCTGAGTAGGCAGCCAGAGCTGCAGCCTGTGCTGCCTCTGCACCCCTACATGACACATAGATAGTTGGGAACCAGAAGACTTAGGAGTTTCTGAGCTAACCCAGGAGGGCAGCTCTCCCCATAGACCCAGCCCCACAACGACGAAGCAGCTCAGTGACAACACGCGGTGCTCCCTGTCCACCAGGTTTTAAACCAGGTCTGTGCGTACAAAGCTGAGAGCACAGTTTTGACCTCTCCTCCTGTCCCTGTCCTCTCTCCTGCACTCAGAAGGTTTTGGCCAGGGTCTCAGCAGCAGAGGGACATGTCCCCCACTGCTTCTCCCTCCCTTTGGTGAAATACTAATCAACACACCACTTCGGCAAGGAGACAAATGCCTCAGGTTCAGAAAACACATTTTGGACTTCTAAGATGAGTGAAATGAGGCAGCTGCCCATTGTGGGCAATTTAGCTTAATGTGATATTGAATTCAGCTGTTTAATACACCCAGATGCTCCAGCAGTGAGTGTATTAAAAAAAACCTAACTCCAATAAATAATGGAGATGTGAAAAGGTTTTTTTTCTGTTTGTCTCCTTTTTTAATGAAAATGGCAAACTCACTAATTTGCTACTGTACATCTGCATCAGTTATTTAACATGACATCTTGCTGTAGTAATAATCCATCAACATCCAGTATTACATATGGATTCATAAAAAGGTTTATGCTTGTGTTGGTGCATTTGCTGCCTGCCAAACCAATTATATACATTTTACAATAAATTATACATATTGAACTAAGAACCTGCTGTGCCAATTGCTCACATTTTTGTAGGGGAAAAATGTGGTCATGGAGTGATTTTTTTCTTTTTAAGCATAGTGAGAACATGGCAGAAGAGGATGCTATGTCTTCAGTTTTTCAGAGCTGAAAAATCAATATTTAGCCCTGCAATCAGTAAAACAAAAAAAAGAAATCAGGAAGAACAAAATTTGGGGAGGTTTTCTCTGGCATGTTCTTGCCCCTCTTTAGGCATCTATGTCTTAACTTGGCGAGGTATGGAAATATAAACACAATTTCAGCACTGCGAGTGTCCCATTGAAATAAAGACCAAACTTCTACTGTATAACCGCTAAGGATCCCCTGAAATGTCTTCCCAAATTTGGACCCTACAAGAGAGCTGTGAAAAAGCCCTGCATCTACCTTTCTGAAGCTCTTCTTTGTTTGTTCTTCAGCAACAGTGTAATTAGGAGCCGCAACGTCACTGTTCACAGGATTTCCATGAGTAATACTTTAAATATATTTTATTACATCAAGCCAAGCACTGGCACCTGATGGCTTTCAACTCCCAGTAGGACAGAATCCTCAGTCTGCTCCCTACTGTAAAAAAATGTAAAAGATTTCTCTTGATGGAAAAAAAAAAAAAGAGACAGCAGAATTAAAACCCCAGACAATATGACAATGGCACCAAGTAAGGGGGTAGGGCCACATTTCACTCTCCTTGAGGAACCTTTCACATCTCAGTCTGTCCAGTCTCCTTGGAAATGACAGAAAACATAGAATGGCTGAGGCTGGAAGGGACCTCTAGAGATCATCTCATCCATCCCCCCTGTGAAAGCAGAGCCATCTTGAGCCAGTTGCCCAGGACTGTCCAGATAGCTTTTGAAGATCTCCAGGGGACCCAGAGGATTTGCCAGTGGAGCAGGGACCTGAGCACCAGGGATGCCTTGCTGCCAGCAGCACCCTCCCAGCCCTGCAGTGTGGGCAGCCCCCTACAGTAAGTATTGGTGCTGTCCTGGGTTGCAGCCCTCTCTTGCTGCTGCAGGGTTACAGCCACATAATTTTTTGGGTTGTTTCTCCTCACTGGTGCTGCTCTTGTAGCTCTCACTCACACAGAAAGGCCCCCTGAGCTGGGGAGGACACCATCACAAAGGGGCCCTTCGTCACCGATGACATTCAGTCACTACATCTGCTGTGCAGAGCACCAGCTGAGGCTGGACCAGCAGAGGCTGCTGAGGCAAAAATAAAGCCAATCCAAACATTGAGAATGAGTAAATGCCCTAATTTTTAAAGGCATGCATTGAAAGGAGTGGTTCATCTTGAACTGCAGCTGCTATTAGGCCAATAAGAAAGGCAAGAAAATAAGCAACAACCAAAGATGTGGCCAAATCTCTCAAATTAAAAAATAGATGTGCTTTTTAAATGAAGGCATATCAACCAAAAGAGACTAGAAAAAACCCGCAAAGATGAAGAGTGGCATTTACAAGTAACATGTGCAGAAACATCCTGCTCCCCATCATGCTATGGCTCTGTATCCTGTCTTTGATGGAGGAGATTAGAAAAAGACCCGTAGTATACACAAAAGGGAACAGGAAAGCAGCATTTCCTAAACACTTTTTAAAAATGCGCTTTTTTTCACTAGCAAAACAAACTATATGCTATTCTGATTGTTTTATTATCTCAGCTTTGCCCTTTGGGCTTAGTGGATATATTAACAGTAAGCAGGTAAAGACCTAAGAATAATTTAAAATACGGTTTACGGCAGCCACAGATCTGGCTGATTTCTGCTGTGGTATGGTGAAAAAGACAGAAATGCTCTATTAAATTTGGTGAAAAAGACAGNGTGAAAAAGACAGTTGTGTTTAAATGTGTTAGTGAGAAGAGGCTGAGGCTACATGTGGCCGTGAATTCTCTGCTAAGCTGGCACATGAACGACGTGGTGCAATGGGTTTGGTCTCACAAAGAAGGTCCTTCCTCGGAGCCTGACATTCCTTCACTCTCCAAAGAGCAATGGAGGATTTTTCCCTTTCAGAAAGTGGCAGATCAATCAGGAATGAACTTGAACACATGAAACATGTGAAAACTACGAAGTTACATGCACTGTATTTGGTTTTTCTTAAACATTGTTTCTTTGTACTTCCTTGCTAGCCTTCAAAGTACGCCAAGTACTCTGCTCATGCAATATCTGGTTTCAGGCAAACCAGCATGGCAGTTTGCCTGAGCTGAGAAAATATGCTTGAAGTCTGCATTCACAGGCGGCTTCAACATCCTAAGGAAAATGCTTTGTTTTTGTAGCCTGAAAGCATGTCACAAACATGAATAGAATTATACACTCGCTCTCCCTCACCCTCAATCCTCTTTACCTTAGGAAAAAATTATACACTTCCAATTACAGGGCCAGTTAAAATCAATACAAAGGTGGGAGAAAACAGATCATTTTTCTTATGGAAGTAACTGTTTTCATTAATTTTTCATTAGTCCTGCTTTTGTTGTGCTATCCATCACTGAAGGAGCTGGTATGCAGTAGATTACATTTAGGTTATCTTACATGCTTCCAGGATTTAGTAGATATTGCCCGATAAAGCTGCGAGCTTTATGGCTTTAACTTACATCTATCAATAATGCATCAGAAGAGAATTTTTCTGCAGAACAGCTGTCCCTGAGCCAAGCAGCTTTCTTTTGGAATAGCTGCACTGTTACAGTGGAGATGATAGCACAGCTTTTAAACCACTCATCTAAAGGCTACAACTCTGAGAAAGAGGAGCAGATGCTTAAGGAGGAAGATAATCCATGAGGGTTTGAGCCCTAGTTTCTTGCTGTTGTCATTTTTATTGTGGAGCATTTGAAGCTGGGAGCCAGCCATGCCTTGCCTCATTTCAGCAACCACACCTGAAAAACATTCCTGCCATCCTGGCATGTGTCAGGATTTTGTTGTGACCACTATGTGAATAAACAAAGCTCTTTCACAAACTACACTGAAGCTTTCCCCTCCTCCCATTTTAATGTCTGAGTTCTGTATAAAGGAACCAAAACAAACGGAAAATGATAGTCCCTACTGAAGAGCTGAGCCAGAGGAAGAAGATGACATAGACCATCAATAGACTTTACTTAAAACACTAAAGGTAAGAGAAAACTTATTTTATTTATTTTTCTCCCACTTTGGAAGGAATTAGAAAAAAACCCAAAAGGTACATTAAGCCTAACATGGTTGTAGTGTTACCTTTTAAGCTTATTCAGACATCCCAGGCATGCCTTCTATTTGCTTGAGCAGCTCGCAACTCTCAGCTTTAAAAAAACCCCCATATTTCACAGTGCCTCATCGATTCCAACCTCTTTCTATACTTCAAGAGAGCTTTTGGAGAGCATGGCAGCTAAGTGGGACTCCAGATGTGCAGTTTGCCACCCAGGTGGGTGACAGTCGAGCCTCTTCAGCGTCCCCAGCTGCAAGGTAAGTTTATTGCTACTTTCTTCCCTTAGAGGTAGAGAGATGCTTAATTGAAGGTTTGTACAATGCTTTGAAGAGACCAAGCACTGCATTTAGGGCCAAAATTATTACTCTTGAGATGCCCAGGCACAGCCCCGAGGAGAAGAAAAACAAACCTCCTGAACTGGAGAAAGCAAGGGAAAGAAATGCACAGCTGCTTTTGGTTTTAATGTGAGCCACACAGAACTAAAGTATTTACTCAGAACTGAAGTATTTATTCAGAAGCAGCAGGGATTAGTGAAATCGCAGCTCCAGATCTTCCAAACTAGCATCCATGCTCTGCTTGTTTTGCCTTTTGTTTTTGCAATTTCTTGGAGGTTAATCAAACAAAGTATCAAACATCCACTGGTGATCCTCGCTAAGTCCTCTGGTTTGAACTGAAGTCAAAATGAGTGCAGTTCATGAGTTTAGGGGACTTCAGCACATGCAGTTTTTGTTTGAAGTCAATGTCTTCCTGCCTTTTAGACTGCATCTTAATGGCAAGGAAGCAAGGCCAGCCATCCCACATTATGCACTTTCCTCAGGAAAATTAATAACAACACTGACAAGCTACATAACAGAAGCCAGAAGACCATTTAGGGTTGTAGATGAGATCATTTATCAGTCCAAACTCCAGAGCACAGAGACAAATTTCCCTCCCTCAATCTCTCCCCAAACCATCAAGCCAGAGCTATGCTCTGAGGACCACAGGACATGGCTCGATGGGCTGGGCAAGGTCACCAACACCCCATGCTCCCCAAGAAGCAAAACACCCCAGCCTGTTCACACCAGCAACAGCCTCTCCAGAGAGAAGAACTCATGTACAGAGGGCTTCAGTGAGCCTGAGAGAGAAGAGTCTGATCAACCCACGCTTCCTCTGACCTAAAGTGGAATAAATCTGTAATTTTAGAAGTGACAGGTAACAGAGATGACATACTATTGCTGTTGATGCAATGATACTGACAGTCGATGACCACACTGTACCTCTTTGACTCCTAACTTGGGTGTGAGGCAAGTTCACCATGAGTGCAGATGGCAGAAGATGGGATCTGGCCCACAATCTCTGACATCATCTGCAAAATAATACACTCTTCATTATTTTAGGAGCACAGGACTTGTATTAAGTCCTGTCAACAAATGTAAAAAAAAAAATTACAGATTCAAGAAAATGTGGAATTTTCCCCATCTGTCAGAGGACATCTCCATTTCTGGAGCCCCTCCTTGTGCAAACTGAAGATACTTCAGCAGGTTGGCACTAGGGTTTCCCTCCAGCATCGATGTAGCATTCTAGTTACCAGCTAGTGGAGCTAGCTCAGCTTACGAGAGGATGAACTTGTGTACTATGAATGTACCTGCATCTTTTTTTTTTCTTTTGTAAGGGGAGTAGGGATATGATTTTAGCAGTTTCAGTCTCAAATAAAGGATCCCATATGCTCAGTCTGTTTTGGGGTCTTCAAAAACCAGATCAATGGGATAGCAGCCAAAGCCAACACAGGGACCTGATGCAACATATTGATTTTTGGTGGTGGTGATCCCTCCAGACCCTCAAGAAATAATAAACCACTCAAACTGAAGTCTGAGAACAAGCAACTGGTCTCAGGCCCTAAGGATGTCTTGGTTTCATTTCCACTGTAAATAAACCTCAGGCAGCATGAATGCCGACATACAAATACCAGTTGTCCCTAGAAATAATTCATAATACAGAATTCTGCAGTGAAGAAATGACAGATGGAAATAAATGCTTTTATTTCTCTGAAAAAGGGACCATCCATCAACAAAAATTCCTTTCTCAGACCCCCAAATCCAACCTTTCCTTACTCAAGTCATACAACGTGAACATTAAAGAAGAATTCACTTGAAAAGTCATTTTGGGTGGCAGTAAAAACCCTGTTAATTAGTATAGCAGTCAATTTTTAAAGGTTGCTGCAAAAAATTATGCTCATGAACAAAATGCTTCTCTTCAAATTGAAATCAGTGCCTGCTCAGCATAAAGAAAAATAATTGAATGGGTGGCTCAACTTTCATGCTTTCAGTGGTAAGTTGTCCCCATTGGTTTTCATTATGGATTCTATCAGGCATCATAAAACAATGCCTCAGCTGCACTTGCTTGTGCCAGTCAAGCACTGAGATGATCAGCTTTCTTCTATAGACTTGTGGCAACAGAGAGGAAAAACATTCATTGGGCCAGACTACCTGGCCATTAAGTACCTGGAGACAGAATAAATTAGCAGCACCTATTTACAAGTACTGCTTCCAGAAAGAGAGATTAACCTTGTGACTAAGCAGGACTTCACTGTCTCCAGAGCAGAGGAAATTAGCTCAGTCTTCAACGGGACACTCACAGTTTTAAGGTTCATCCAAGCATGTCAGGATCCATACTTACATTACGCAGCTGTTTGGTATATTAAGAAGGCAATAGGGGAAGAACTAAACCCTGGGTCGATGATTATTGCAGAAATTCAGTATTCAGAATACCAAAAACGAAGGTGAAGACCCAGTTCCTTTGCCTGTGTCTCACTGTGGGACAGGGCATTGGATGCCATCTGCAATCTCTGCACGTCCACAGCAGTGCTCCTGGCAACCGCTTAACCAGCTTGCTGAAGTACAACATTTGTAGCTACTGCTCACTGCCGCTCTTCCTCTGTTATTAAATACAGCACCACTAATTGCATAAAATGGAGTCATACTTTTTAATAAAAAATTAGATAAATTTAAACTATTGTACATGTCAAAATTATTAACCTCCAGAGACAAGCTGAGCACAATCTGGTCCTTCTTGGTTCCCCCCACTCGCTTGCCTTCCTGGATATATTGCTCATTTGTTGAGCAGCTTTTCTAAAGAACATTTTAAAAACACATGATTCCAAACCTCAGTTGCAAACGGGACTAATCTCATTTGCTCTCTAAATATCTACAGCTAGCTTATTCCTGCATACATTTTTCATCAGCCATCACTTTGAATATTCATGACCTCTTACTCCTAGACCACGTTGTAACTGCAGAGACACTTACATTCAGGGGCTCAGAGTGATTTTTGACTCCATCAACAACGAATGTAGGCTCAGTGGGAGGATGACCGGCCAGCCAAGGATTTGGGAGGAGCACGGAGGTATCCTCAGTGTCATTGACTTGGACAGGTACATGCTGAGCAAGTAAAACCACTGGCTAAGCACAACCTGCTGGCCTTGGGAGCTGCACGCGCCCCCAGCTCCAGTCTGCAGTGGAGCACGTGCCCATACGTAAACATGGTGGCTAGCAGGGCAGGTCTGGATGTGAAAGTACCTTTGGGCTGAACAGTGTAAACATCCCCGGTTCCACTGCAGAGGCCCTAGAAAGTGAGGCTCCACCTGGAAGTGCAGGGAGGGTTTCTGCAGCAGTCTCTGAAGAATCACGTCGCCTTGCACCGGTACCCACGTACTCTCAAACCCCCGGGGACTGGCATCTTACCGGACATGACAAATTTCATACCACTTGAGATGGTTTGAATATCTGTTAAAAAACATTTATTTCCCAGGGTTCTAGATTTCTGACCTCTATGCAAGCTAACAACCAAATTGTGGGCAGTAAGAGCAAGCATTTGTTTATTTTGTAAGAGGACTTATTGCTGCTAATTGAAAACAAGCATTTTCAATAAGGCAGCTGTTTCAGTACTGTGAATAGACAGATCAGCATCACATTGAAGATCTAATAACTCGCTAATGAACCTTACTTTTTAGAGCCCCCTCCCTCACCCATTTTCACATTTCAGTAATTTCAAAACCAACAATATGTGCTGCCAGAGAGTTATTTAAGGATGTCCCCTAACGTCTTTTAATGAAAACCAGAAAAATTGTTAACTTTTTTCTTAGTTATCAGAGTATATTAAAAGCCTTGTTACACGTATTTAACAATTTCTTTTTTTTTTCTTTTCTTAAATAAATAGCAAAGTGTCACCAAAATTAATGGAACGTGAGCACCATCGCATTGATAGAAATTTCCATATCAGGATGAATACACACTCATATTCAGTAATATTGCATAAAAAGATACTTTGGAGGAAAGGTGGCAATTGCTGGTGCATCTCAGGTGGTGAAAGCATCAACCTGTGAAGGGTCTGTGCAGTGGTATCGTGATATGTTGCCTTTGCAAAACCTCAGAGGCCTGAACCAGGTGGCTGCAGAGGTGGCCTCAGTGAGACGCTGCAAGAGAGCAATTCGCAGGACATCCAGTGCAGGACATGGACTTACCTACTGCCTGCTACCAAGAGCAGCGCAGCCGATGGCGTGACACAAGGGGCTGTCGCTCTCTAGGCAGGAGAACAATGGCTTGAAACGAGGGAAATTAACAACATTAAAACCAAACAGGCTGACTAACACTCAGCAAGGCAAGGGCTTGGAGAGTTGAAGCTGCCATCTCCTTAATCAGGAGGGAATGATGCAAGGAGTCACTGTTACACTGACGGCTACAGAACCAGGTGTCCTTTTCTGATGGGTTTCCCTGGGTTGAGCTGGTGTTATTGTCACATTTGACCAACAGCTTCTCTTCCAACTGAGACAAAAAAGACACAGTGCTGAAGAAATACCAGCCACATGTGCCACACCAGACAGATCCCTCAACAGCCTCTGCTGCCTTTAACTCACTCCACCATGCGCAGGCAGCACTGCCTACTCGCTGCCTTGCCAGAGTGGCCACCCCTCCACACGGTGGAGTGCAGTGCAGTCCCACCTCTCTGCTTCTGTTGGCTTAAACCAGACCCTTGTTCTTTTAAACAGGAGTTTATTGTATTTAATACATTATAAAATTTGAAAAAATTGTAGGAAAGCAGCAGATTCAAACCAGAGCATCTCTACCAAATATTAATTATTCTGGCCCCCTTTGAAAAACACAAAACAAAAACAACAAAAAAACTAATTCAAAAGAAAAGTTAACCTTTCACATCTGTGAGGGCAGACAAAAAGTGTGCGACTTCTGTACAAACTACATTTAAAATTCAGTTGACAAGCTTTCCAATGCCATGGATGGTCATCTCCTGAACACCTGCCCAACCACCTCTCAAAAAGACAGACATAAACCTCCATATGCAAATAAAGTTGAATCAAGGTGTGTACACATTAAAAAGTGGATGGCTGTTTGGCAGTGGAAAATGGGTGAAGAGTAGTCTATGAACCCCCCATGGCAATGGCTTGTACACCGTTAAGTGGGCCCAGGTAGGGCCTAGGACACTTAATGGCCATCACAGCACCAACCTCATCTACCACTTTTTTTTCATTGCATTTCCTACCCCTTGACATATACATACATATATATATGTACAGACATACATATACATACATATTTTTTATGTGTGTGTGTTTTCTTTTATATCTTGAGGTTATTATTATTATCACTACTATTCCAAGTGTTCCCATATGAATTCAGGTGTGGTCTCTATATTCGATATAAATGCGTCTTTTATTCAATTTTAGTTCCAGGACTTGTTTGGAGTCCAAACTGCACATGAAATGTCCCCTTTTGTTTTCCTCTTTGCTTTCTTCTTTTTTTTTTTTTCTGCATAAAGAAACATGTCCATTTTAGTCCAGAGGCTCTTGCTTTATTCGAATGACAGAGGGTGCACGAGATGTCCTTCTGAGTTCTCGTCTCAGTACGTATTCACTGAATTGGGAAGAGTCCACCCCACCTCCACATGAGCCAACAATCTCAAACCCTCTTTGCTGTAACCTCTCAAGTACCTGAAAAAAAGAGGAAACAAACACTAACATATAAGTAAATAAACAGATTATTTGCTGTCCAATGATAATAACTGGTGTTTTCAAATGGATTCAGCTAGGAAACAAAAGTGGTTACACAGCCTAATTGCATTGGACTGATTTCTGCCAACTATGGCCACTGAGCAATTAAGAAGAAAAATGAAGGATTGCACAGCCAGTGTGAGCAGATTTCTCAACTAAATGGTGACAATGTAGATACCATGGTCATAATTTCAAAAAAGTTATCATGATATTTACTGGAGACTTAAAAACCAACTGCGATTCTGAAGGTTTGTGGTTACAGCTACCTATGGTAAAATCTGAGACCTTTTAACTTTATGGAACTAATGAGTTCTGCTTAGTCACTTTCTTTCCTCCTTTTTCACAAAGCCAGTGTTGCTTCCAGTGGGAAATACGATGGCAAAAATAAGAAAGAAAAAAAAAGAAAAACAATATCCACAAGTTAAAAAGAAGAGACAGGCAGGGCTCTTGGAGTGGCAGGGGGATGCACCCAACACAGCTCACTCAACAAATGATGGTGCAAAGACTTCAGCTCCCAGCACTGGCTCCAGTGCTTAGGAGGCTGCTTAGAGCATGGTCTCCTTCCACACCACTATTCCACCTCTTTTAAATGACCCATGTTCACACTGGTTTACTGTAACTGCAGGTCTGAGACATTCTTTCCTTTATTTACACTCTTTGTTACTTTTATGATCATCTATTCTGCTGCCTGGACTTCCTTTGCCTCACCTATGAAGGAGGCTCTTCCAGGGATTCACCAGGGTCAGCTGTGACAGCCACCAACCCCAAGGAGGAGGCTAATGCTCCTGGATCCCACAGAACATGGGACCCTCTGTTCAGCGGAACAGGACCTCACCAAGGTTGTGCTGGGAGCAGGTGCCTCCCAAGGCTTTCCTAGCTATTTCACCAGTTGTCAGATTGGCTTGCATGGGTGCTGGGACAGCACAGGTAAGAAGAACAGCAGAAGTCTGCAAAGGATTATGGTGGGTGCAGAAGCAAGCTGTGGTTTAAAAATGCTTCAAAGACATGCTGTGTTTTTACATAAATGCTCCAGGTCGGCAAATGTTTTTTGAAATTACCTGAGCATGGCTAATTACACAGCAGACATATCAAAAAGAAAGGGTTGGAAAAAGAGGCTCAGAAACACCAATCGAAACACCTGTGCAATTTTTGTTTACCCTGTTCTTTAGCTTTTAGCAACATAAGCCAAAATTCCCACTCCTGCCCCCCAAATATCTCAGTGTAAGCCACCTAGATAGAACAGGAGAGCTTGGGTCCTGAGAAAAAACGTGGGGGAAGTAACTCTGTAAACTAGCACAGCCCTGGACAAAACATTTGGTCTGTACCTCACTCTCTGCTTAGACTGTCCCTGTCCTGTCTCACATTGTTATGAGGACTGGGAGATGCTTATGTCCCCCCAAAATGGAAGATGCAGCATTATTAATGTGGGATCATCATCTCTCTTGAAGCCTGTGCATATTTTGCCACTCTGACTCAGGTTTTTCACATCAGTAAATATGCTTGGCAATTCTTATTTGTGAAACAAAAATGTAAGCATCAGAATAAGTGACAAAACGCTGAAGGATACAACTCCTTTGAGAACTATCATATGACATGTGGCTAAATAACCCTCCTTGAAAGTCCTATCCCTTTTCAGCTGTAATCCTATATCCAAGGCTGTTCTAAATTTGCATTAATGGCTATGACAAAAGCCATTTTGATGTTTCAGTATGACAGTAAAGCCAGTAAGAGACAACTGTCCAAGCATAACATGAGTTATCTAGACCTATCTAGATAGTTTTAGACAGGTCTACCAGACACTTATGTTAAGTGCTAGCACAAGTGCAGTGCCTGGCCAGCCTTCAGTCCATGCCCCAGTGCTCAGCTTGCTTCATCTGGAGAAAAGGAGAATGAGGGGTGACCTTATCACTCTACAACTATCTGAAAGGAGGTTGTAGCCAGGTGAGGGTTGGCCTCTTATCCCAGGCAACTAGTGACAGGACAAGAGGAAATAGCCTCAAGTTGTGCTGCTGGGGGTTCAGGTTGGACATCAGGAGGAATTTCTTCACTGAAAGGGTGGTTGAGCATTGGAATGGACCGCCCAGGGAAATGGTAGAGTCACCATCCCTGGAAGTGTTCAAGGCATGACTGAACGTGGCACTTAGTTGCTGTGGTTTAGTTGACATGGTGGTGTTTTGTTCAAAGGTTGTGATGCCTTAGAATTCTCCAGAATTCTAAGGCATTAGCGGGACTTAGTGATCTTTTCCAGCCTTAATGATTCTATGATTCTTTACCTGGACAGGAGGACCTGGCAGATGAAAAGACACCAAGTTTTGCTTGCAAACCTGTTCTCTATAAGAATTCTCTTATGCGTCTGCAGTGTTTAGGAGGTATGTCCAAACCTAACAGCATTGATTGTGCTAGTGATGATTCCAGATGTGAAGTGGTCACACTCCAAAGTGTCGGCTATGCAGGATGTCTAACTAGGTGCAGGCAAGTGTGTGAGGTTGGTTATTTTTAACCAAAAAAGGACAAAACACATGACCCTGTTATAATTATTCCAGAAATTACCTACATTTATCTCCCAGGTTTTTTCTTAATCATTTTGTATTTTAGACATTTTAGACATTGCTATATTCAATCATAGTTGAAAGGGACCTTTAAAGGTCATCTAGTCCAATCCCTCTGCAATAAGTAGAGATGCCTTCAACTAGATCAGGTTGCTCAGAGCCCTCTCCAGCCTCATGTTGAATGCTTCCAGGGATGGGGCATCCACCACCTCTCAGGGCAACCTGTTCCAGTGTTTCACTGTAAAATTTTCCTCCTTTTATCTAGTCTATATCTACGCTATTGTAGTTTAAAATCATTACCCCTTGTCCTATCAATCCCAACAGGCCTCTACTATGCCATAAAAAATTAGGAAAAACCACTGGAAGTGAAAGCAAAGGGTCTTTCCTGAGACCACAGAAAATTTTAACACTACTGTAGTTTGCTTGCAAAGAAATTTGGGGAATATATGTAATTAAATCAAGAAAGATGTCCTGACCCACAG
Organism: Lepidothrix coronata; assembly: GCF_001604755.1. Taxonomy (NCBI): domain Eukaryota; kingdom Metazoa; phylum Chordata; class Aves; order Passeriformes; family Pipridae; genus Lepidothrix; species Lepidothrix coronata. The sequence goes on along the minus strand of NW_016690186.1, from coordinate 7,266,384 downwards.
AAGCAAATAACTAGCTTAAAGCCTCCAGCTGATTTTGTTCACCAAAACACTCCAGTGACATGGACAAGGGTCAGCCCACTGGTACCTGGCCAGCAGGCTCCCTTTCAAAAAATGCATATGTGATTTCCTACCTGAACTGAGTTGAGGTGACAGTATCCGTTCAGTGGAAATCGGATGACGTGCGTTGAGTCGTGATTCCAGCCGGCGTTGACAGAATTACACATCACATCGCCGATTTCTGGAAATACTTCTTCTATCAATGACTTATCGCCACTCAGTGTAATCCTCTCTCCAAGATCTGGGGCAACCCGCACCACCAGGCACTCACAAGACTTTGTGAAGCGGCCACTCTCCCGGTCCTGTTTCCACCTTTCCATCTCTCCCAGCATGGGCTGAAGCTGGAAATACTTCGCTTCTTCATATAACAAACTGTAGTCCTGAAAGACACATGCATTACTGTGCACAATTAAGAAAGAGGCATTGCTAATGTGGCACTTAATGTATATGGTTATTCAGGCCAACACCGCTCTAGGTCTGGAACCCTTCAGACATAGCTACTAATTACTGTGTAGGAAGTGTAATAAAATAACAGAACAAGGAAAAAATAACCATTAGCCACTTGAAACGGGCTGAGTATAGCAGCACTTCTGTGGGGAGGGAGAGGCTATGCTTGCTCAACTCCCTTCTGCAAAAAAATCCAGGCAAAAAAACCCAACAACTCACTTTTCCCCATATTTTATCCCTATAGTGATGTCATAGAATAATGACCTCATTGAACAGATGGAACAGAATTCAATCAGGATTCAGAAAATTCATCACTAGGATCCATCGCGTCTTACAGCAACACTAGCAGGCATTGTAACAGGTATAAGAATGTAAATGAGGGCGCCTGCAATGGTTGTTAGTGTAAAATGATTCTGATATTTGCATAATGTTTGCACATATTACTGCATTTTAAAAATTAAGTATTTTTTAATACCTCCCCATTTTGCCACTAGTATTGTTTACTACATTGTCTCAATGCCAGAGCAGAGAGAATGCATTTCTAGGCATAGCCAGTGCAGAAGTAATTTAGAACTGATGATGTGGAGTCTGCCTACTGCCATTTTTTAAATTTAAAAAACATTTAAAAAAAAAATCTTGTTTTTCTAGGTTTAAGAGCATAAAACTATTTGGAAAATATTTATACAGAGAAAAGCGATACATGAGAATTAGGGAAAACAGAGAAACAAAGAGAAGACTGCTAACAATCAATATGGTCTTGAATTTGATACTTGATGTGAATGGGACACTAAATCAAGCTTAAAATACTACTTACGTTTAATGCATAACAAAAAATGTCACCTACTCTATATATTTCTAAGAAACATGAAGTGCTGTTTATTTTAATCGCTGATTTTTTTGTACACCTTTGAGCACCACTGGGGAAGACACACCTTTGAACATCATACATGAACAACATGGGTGAACTTGCCAGGAGTTGCATTTTTAATTTCGGCACAGCTACAGTACATTTATGTGTTTAAAAGGCTCTACACATGTAATTTCTTAATATTGTATGAAAGGTGGCTTTTCCTTTTCCTGTATTTCTGATTACCTCCAGGATAAGTGCCAAGAGCAGCACAAAGATGCCCTAAGACTTCAAAAGAGGGAAATTATCAGCTGGTTCCAAACTCCCACATTTTTCAGGGAGATCTACCCTTGTCACAGCATGGGAGCAACAAGGATGTGTCTACAGCAGATGACTCAAAGGTTGCTGAAATACAGCTCTTGAACTCAACCTCACACCTATTATGCCCCAAACACCTGAAAAGCTGTCTCAGATACATGGGACAAAAGGCAGCATACCAGTGTGAACAGCTCTAACCCTTCCCCATCACTTCTCCTGTTCAATCCCTATTGCTGTATTTCCCACAGTGAACTAGGGGCACAGCCAGCTGCACTGATGTGCGTTCATTACGTAATGATAAAGATCTGTTCTGATTGCAACCACGGTCCCCAGCTTTCTGACACGACATATACACCCACATACCTACTAGCAGATAAACATCACATGCAGTCTGAAGCTCTGCCTCTGCAGACTAATGTCTAACACGGTGAACTACCACAAATTTGTTATTGAAAAGAAAAAAAAGCAGGATCTTTATTAAAAGTTTAAATAATGAACACGGAACTACTCATCCCTGACTTCTCTCAAATTCCAAAATTAGACTTGTAGTATGCCTTCAAGAGTCTGAGAGAGAAAATATTCTATGACTTAATGCTCAAATATTACCATGTATGCAGTTTATTTTGTCAATACTGTGATTCCCACATCATTTTCTTAATTTCAGTGTGGGAGTGGAAACCGGAGCTGCTGCAATCAGAGGAGAAGCATAAAAACGGATGAGGACAAGTAATCAGCCAAGCTCATGAGCAGTCAGTTGCAGATTGTAACATCCTTTCTGTTTCCATCAGTATCCTACAATATTTAATTTCCCAAGGTCAAACCTGGTAAGGTTGCTTCATTACACTAGAGACAGGAGGGGAAAATTTAATACTGATGCCACTCTAGGAAAGGAAGATACCACTTTAGCAACTCCATGCTTACTTTTGCCATGTACATGAAATCAAACACCATACCCTGCAAGTCCCTCTTCCCTGTCTGGGGCTCTCTTTTGACTACACACCAGATCCTTGCTTTACCAAGGATCATGCAAAACACCCGAGTCCCTTGAAATCTCACCTTGAAATCATCAGGAATGAGGAGTTTCGATGTCCTTAAGAAATTCAAGATATATCTGAACATCTGCCCGTCTCTGTCAATGAAATAATGCTGCTTGAGACTGTCGAGGACAATGGGCTCTGTGCCATCAAAAAGCCGGCCAATTCTGGAGAGGAAACAAGAGAAGAGTAGCAGAGTCAAACCAAACTCAGCTCAAGAGTTGCTCAAATGGCCCAACGCTACAAAACCCTCTCACACATACTTCACCGAAGCAGCTCTGTGGCTCTGCTCCATAAGAAAAGGGCTGTTTTCAAACTACGGTTTAAGCCACGTTTTCCAGCATGGCCTCAGGAACTTCCAAGCAGCACAGCCAGGGAAGTGGATGGGAGGTGGAAGAAAAGCAGTCAGGGTAGCAGCTTCTTGGACCCACCTCACTGCCCAAATCTGTGTCTCATGAGATGACACTCCCTCAATTATTTTGGGCACCTCTTTGGATTGCTCCCTTCAGCACACCCCATCCACTCTAGATGCTCCAACACCATTGATTGACTCATTCTGCTTTCCAGAGCACTGCACAGTGAACTTCATCTAGTTTGGAAACTGTACCTGGGAAATAAGTTTGTTTTGGTTGTTTGCTTGGTTTTTGTTTGTTTGTTTTTTACACCCAGATCACCTTTTGGATACCACTGCTGCAACCAACGCTAAGGCAGGCACAGCTGAGGGGCAGCACACTGTGGGAATATGAAGATGGGGGTACAAAAGAGATAACACTTCAACGTGAGCTAATGATTTAATGTAAAAGTTAACTGATTGTGGCAGGTATCAATCAGAACTCTCTATAACAATCTAGAAAAATGTCACAATTTTTAGAGACCACCTACTGACCACCAGAACCACACAGCTACCTAGAGAGCCTCTGCTTGCCAGCAGGCCTTGCAGCATCAACCTCCGGGTGCAAATACATTTCTGGATGCGGGTCTCTCAAAACAGCTTTAGTTAGAGCAAGAGGAAGGGCTGAAAACTCCAAACAAAACCCTCAGAGTAACATGAAATAAATGTTTCAATTCTCCACTGGGGCATTTGCAAAACAGTCCTGAGTCACTGGTGGTTTCCCAATGAAATGAGCAGGAGTGACTGGTAGGTCTAATTTTGTGTGCCTGCTCATATGCCTGTACATGCAATGTGGAAGTACTTTTTGAATCTTTCCAACACCAGAACTGTAAACAAATGGTCTCGAAATAGCTCACTTGTGATACGTCAAACAGACATGCCATGTGAAACACTGCCAACAATTTGGGGCACAATTTCAGAGCTTTGTCACAACCTGCTACATTCTGTAATATTCTACAGATACCACATTTCAAAGGAAAGTCTTGTTCATATGTAGTTTTCTTTCCCAACATAACCAATCTGTTTTGAGAATCAGCACAGCAAAACCTCCACAGTTTACTAGAGAGCATACAATAGTATTACCAGACATCAGCATGGAGGCAGGGGACCAACAGACACTTTTATTTCCTGATCGCACTCAGTTTGTGGTATAGGTAAGGTAGAAGTCTATTTTCTCATGAAAAGGATAGAGCAAGCACAATAAACAGTCATGGCATACTCTTTTTGTTTTAAAATAAGTGAATAAACAACCATTCCCCACCTCCAGTCAGAAAAAAAAAAAAAGCCACCAGAAACTCAGAGGTTGCGAGCCCTCCTGGCTGCATGAAGCATCCCATGCTGAGAGATTCCGCATCCCTTGGCCAGCAGAAGGCAATTTCCAGGAGGGGTTCAAGAGGCAAAAGACAGAAGTGGTTCCCAAGGAGGGGGAGGCAGCAGGGCTTGCAGCAGCATCTCAGGGAACTGCAAGAGTCAGGGTTTCAGGTGACTCTGCACAGTGTTGCACCCACAGCCACACACTTTCCCTTTGAAAATGGCACAGACAATCCAAATTGAGTTTGGAGTGATGTCTGTGCCCTGAGCAGGTACATATACAAGTTCTGAACAGAATACAAGTCTCATCTATAGTTTCTCACTGGCTGAGAGAAGCCTAGGAAATAAAACCCCATTAACCTCAGCTGGCCATTTACAATTCTGTAATAAATGCCTGAATCAAATCAAGTCACATGAAATCCATAGCATAAAAGGAACGAAATATATTTTGCAGCATGATCAGGTACAAAACATTTCTTTTAAAAGCCATCCCTTAGAACTATTCAAGCCTTCTTCCTCGAAGACTTGTTACTGCCTGCCCTGCTGCTCAAAATTTAAGCTGTGAAAACCCATGTAATACAGGCTCCTGTTGACTAGGTAGATGAACCACATTTTATGTCTAAAATGGAAGTACTCAGCATTTAGAATTAATTTTCCCCTATACTCAAGCAAGTCATCTTGAAATCTATCATGGAATTCACACACAAAACATGTATTTGGCCAAGTCAGTCATTACTGAAATGTATAATTGTAATTGGTTTCTGCAGCATTTTCCTAGTTCTAAATTACTTATATAATTACATATTTTAAACCTCTAGGCTTTTTGTCTCCATTTTATTAATTGTTTAGAGAAGAGCAAGATACTATCAGAGGATGGAGCCTTCTGACAAAACCATAATGCTGAGGAGAGCACACAGCCATTGGGAATGCTACCTGGGACCTCAAAGGCTTTGGGTATGGGCTGGAAGCATTAACTGAAAACACTGCCTTAGTGCTCAGCTGCAGCGGCAAAACCCCAGGAATTGCAAAGTCCCAATTCCGTTCTGGCTCCCCTCCCAGGATCACTTTGCAATACACAACTGCACTTTCACATATTAAAACAGCTTTGGAAGGGTAGACCCCCAGCAGAGAGGCTCCTGTAAACAAAATTAAAGCTTTCTTTTCATTTTGAGATGGAAAAACATAAGTTCCCGCATCCTTCACATGGCCTTCAGGGAAAAACTTGAGATAATATGGGATCCAAATCTGGTGACATGGTCCTGCTCCTAAGCTGCATTTGCTACACCCATCAGGAGAGGAGACTGGGCTATGCCAGGATCCAGGGAACAAACAGCATCTTCCCCCTCCAGCCTCACCACGCATTCTTGGTTCCTAGAGGCAGTGGCAAGCTTCCTCCTGTGCCTCAGTTGGCACCTCTTTTATATGACACAATCTGAGTAACCATCCTCCCTGTAGCTCTGCTGGTACTCCTGCTTGGTCTCACACTGCAATTATAAATGCTTAAGAGACACCAGTTTGCTGGCACAAGAAAGGACTGGTAAATCATTCTTATTTTAATTATTTTAATTTCACTTCCCAAGAACACCTGAAAGATGTTTTTCCCCATCTCCTTCTTGACAATGTTGGCTGATGATTGGCAAAGATACCTTCTTTTTTTTTGAATGACAAATACATAACAGCTAAATGGATTTTTGAAATAGGAAAACGCTCTGAAGGAGGTTTGCAAAATAAGCTGATAATTATATGCAGAATTAGCCAAATATCAAGGGTAAAGGATAAGAAACTGTAGTCCATTTACACGAAAACGTGCTTCTGAAATATTTAATTAAAACTAACAGGCTGAAATTTTCTATGTATCAAGAAAATTAATGTCCCATGGGTTGAAAGTGCAACCCCCAATGGGTAATAATTAATGTCTGTGGCTTTAAGTACCATATTCCACTGTCAGAAAAGGGTTGAAAATATAACCAGTGGAAAATCCTGCTTCCATCAAGAATTTGGTTTTACTTTAAGGACACAAACCTGGGTCAAGCCTGGTGTGTGGCCAAGCCAGAAGCCTGGGTTTAGTGGAGAAAAACAACAGGGCATGTAAAAGATCATTGTTCTAATTCCATAAAATACTACAGAGATGGATCTTTCTTTCCACACACCAGCACTCCCATAACAGCATTTCTAGACCAAGAAGCTAGCACGGGAAGATGACATTGCTTACAAGATTTCTCAAATTCTTCAGAATCAAGTCCTGCTTCTCAAGTATAAAAATATACTCAGTCTGCAGCAAAACTGTATACACAGTGTGTTTATAACTGTGTTGTCTCAGTGTATAAATATTTATATATATTATTAAACACATAAAGGGAAAAGACTTCACTTTAGTATATTATGCCTCAGCTGAGAATGTGGGAAGGCAGCAACAATTAGGAAAAAGATGGTCAATATGAAGTAAACAAGACAACTATGGCAAAACTCAGTGCCAAGAAAAATGACACAGTTCTGCAGTCTGTTTTAATGCCTTCACTGGACAAAGCTAAAATTCTTCCCTTTTGTAAGCAAAGGAATAAGCATGCAGAATATTACATCACTTGCAAACTAAGGCAGAAATAAACATCTTTTTTCTCTGAGAAAATAAACATTTCTTACAATTGAATATATTCAGTATATTATTTCTCATTTTAACTTCTTTATCAGAGAACACTATGAACTCAAAAGTAACCGAAAATCTTTTGCAATAAACTACTTTCAACAGTTCCTTAGCTGTTAGATTTCCCTGCCCCCCATGTCTTTCATAGAGCAACAAAAAGGGATCAAAACTGGTGCCAAGTCCTTTTATTAACCCATTGGAGGGAGCCGTGCAGCAGGAGGAGCATCCGCAGTGCCCTGGCACCTGCAATTCCATCCTAATGGCAAGGCAAGTAACTGCCTCAGACTTCACTGGGGTTGGATATTCAGCAGCAGGCAAAGAGCAAAATACGCATGAAAACAGATCTCTCTCCCCCCAGTAATGAATCACATGGCAAAGAACAGGTATTTTATTTGAAATCTTACTCACTTGGTTGGAGCCATTGTGGCAAACTGATTAGGAGTTTGGCCCTTAGAAGTTAAGTGCAAGTTTTATTATAACATCATTATATTTACATGGCTAATAGGAATGCTTATTTAACACTCTGGGGTGCGTGGAGAGTGAGCTGAAACAGGTTTTTACTTTTTTTTTTTTTCTCTGCAACTTTTTAGTCCAAGCTGTCCTTATTAATGTCTTTTCATTTTCTTTTACCAAGAGCTCAAAGGCAATTTGCATAAGAGCCCATTATAAATTAGATCTGTTTAATGGTATGCTCATATCATGGCTATTTAATTTTACTTCCTCATATGTCTAAATTATACAATTTTGCACTGTCCTCTAGAAGCCAGTACAGTTGAAGAGGGATCCATGCCAGGGAGAAATGCTATCCTACCCAAGTAGAGAATGATGAGGTTTCTATTCTTTTTTTCAGAGGACCACTTTGACAGTATCAACCTGCTCTTTTTTTTTTGAATACCTCACATCATTTGGATCCACAGAGACCGAATACACAGCAACCTTTATAACTCTGCATAACAAAAGTTGGCTCATAAACATAACAGAATACATTCGCAATTTTCAGGAACATATATTATGAAAACCGCATTTTAACCAAATACCCTGTTGTAATCTCTTGCTCTCAGTGCTATTATAATTTGTTCTTATCTCTTCCTTCTTACATTTAATTTAAGGTTTCATGTCCATGAGTCTCAGGAATTCCTTGGCACAGATAGTTCCTACATTATGAGAAGAGGCATGAATACAATTATTATAAAGCACAGGTAACAGGGGAAAAATGTACTAAAACCTAAAGTCTCATTAAACCTTCTATAGAAAAAGTATTTATATAGGAGCCAAAATGACAGAGAAAGAAGAATGAACTGGCGGAGGTATTGAAACACCAGTTCTTAAGAGATTTAAAAAAAAAGTTACATGGCATTTTAAAGAACAGATGAATGCCCAATACTGAGTCAAACAGATGTCAAACCTTTGCGGAAATATTTGCTAAAGATTAAGGAACTGAATAATTTACATGGAGAAAATTTCAAACATCTTAAGATTGTTATTTCAGCATGAAAGTAAAAGAAACGGTAGGGGCAAGCTCAGAGCGTTAATAAAACATTTAGAAGAAATCGAGATAGACTAAAATTGGTGAATAATCTTAAAGACAGAGCAAAGCATGTGAGAAGCAGATGGGAAGGATCTGAAATGACGAGTGACGTGGTACCATCAGGGAACGCATCAGAGACAAAAAAAAAAAGAAAAAAGAGAGAAACATGGGATTTGCTATAACCTGCCTGATCAGAGGCAGCATCAGGAGTAGACATGAAAGGAAATCAGACATATTACAAAATGAACTAATAGTCACTGGATGTAATCCACACGGACAAACTGACACATTAACTGGAAAAGGATAAATTGCACAACATCATGTAGTCATGTTGCAGGAATGCTACTTACACGAGAACAAACTACGTCTTTCTACGCCACAGATGATCATGGAGCATGCAAGACATTTAACTTAAGGACAGCTGACCAAAAGTGGATACATGGGTCACAGGGAACACTGGGGTGCATTGAAAAATTGATGGCCAAGGCTCCAGAAGTCAGCAGAAGCACCTTAATCTCTGTTTTTACTGAAAAGGAAGTTTTTCCAAGAAAAATTAAAACCTGTATTTTTCCCACTAAACAGGTGACCCATCTACCTAGGAGATTCACAGCAGAACTAATAATTACACTATGACATAGAGCTGATACAGTAACTTCCCTGATGTACATAACATACTGATTGATGACTAGTCAATTTGGTGGGTGCAGGGTGCCTGCATGTTCAACAGAAGCAAGTCAGAAAACATAGGCTCTGTCACAGCCTTCTCCTGGGATGATCAAATCCCCATTCCCAAACTTAGGACCATCATCCACCCAGACCCAAATGGCATTTGTAGAAATGCTGACATTTGAGAAAAGAGAGGAATAAATAGTTGGGATGGGATGTCAAGAGCTAGTGACTCACGACCAGAAGACGATATCTGTGGGCAGATGGAAACCATCTCCCACATTGTACGATGGCAACAAGGGTGAGGCCAGGAGAGCACTACTCCCAGACCGCGAATGGGCCAGGGAGTTTCTGTTTACCATATTCCTTCTCTCTCTGCTCTGGTATACTAGGGAGATGCAGACTGATAAGAGGAACAGGCTAAAACCTAATCTGCATTTTTTCACACAAGGCTGGGAAAATAAGTGCTTCAAAAGCAATTTCAATACTGTGTCAGCCAAACCTCCCGAACCTCTAGACTGCATTACAGGCTTCAGATGTGGCTGAGAGGGGTCTATCCTCTGCTCACCAGGTGTTCCCCCACCCCAAACCAGGATCTTCATCCCCACAATCCCCATCACTTTTCAGAAAGTAAGGTTCCTCCATCTGACAGACACTGAAGTTGCTGACACTCCTGAAGACGTGTATGGGCCATTTGCTTAAGAGTTGGACTTGATGATCCCTTGTGAGTCTCTTCCAACTCAGAACATTCTGTGATTCAGTGACTGAACAAATCCCTGACCCTCACAGTTTTGCTTGTCTCCAGATACCCATTTGCTCCCTCAACCCATTTGCTACCATACACATCTGTCTCCAGAAAACTGAAGTCTTGCAATCCCAAAATAGATTGTTCCTTCAGCCAAACCACTCTCTACAGATCAGTACCTTAGCCCCTCTCTTCCTCTAGGACTTTTGAGACACCTCTAGGACAGGCCAGCTCTCTGACTGACCCACCCCACATGACCAATTACAGAGACTCAGAGCCAGAGAGGAGGCTGCAGATACCTGCCATCATCCCTCTCATCACAAGGGGAAATTTGCTCCAGGTATTTGTGAGGACATCAGGCAATAAAGCAGCCACACACACGGGCTCCCCTGTATGCCTGCTGGTTCATAGCCACAGCTTGACCACCTGCATTTTACTCTTTACAATGCCATCTTTCCTTGCTCTTTTTTTTTATTTTTTCAGGCTTGCTCAAGCACTGGATATACTGAAGAACAAACTACAAGCGTTTAAGCCCCACATCTCCTACAGTGTTTGGTATCTTGCAAATAAGTCCTTAAAAACTTTTTAGTTTTCCAGAGCATATCAAAACCACTTTTCCTAAAATCACTTAAACCAATGAAATGTTATATCAATTATTCATGCAAATACTTTTGCCATCTCTGTTTTTTGTAACCAAGTTTTCTTGGCAATGATAACATTTCACAGAAAAATTAACAAATACTCTCTTTGCTTGCCAAGATAATTTTACTAAGCTTGAATCCGATTTCATTGAGGTATGTTATTTGTTTTATCTTGAGGGAAGCTGCCTATTAAGTTAGTAGCAACCGTGTCCTTTTGCTTGTGATACGGTTATTACCAAGTTATCAGGAGTACCTTTAAGTTATTAGGGTGCAATGGCAAATTAAGTACTTTGCGTCATAATTAGCTAATAACTTTTGAATTAAATTTTAATCATGTTTAAGATGGTCAGGTTTGCTGTGAGTACAGATAATGGAGGATAGGAGCAGAACAGGAGTGTTTATCTTTCAATACCAAAAGCCAGAAAGTAGGTAAACCGGTGGCTGCACAACATCCCAAAGGCCATGATAATCTATATATTCAAAACACTGAACTCCTTCACAGGCAGCAATGTAAAAAAGTGGAACTTGTGTCCTAGGATCACATTTAAGTAAAATGCGAAAACATATTAGTTTCAACTCAGGCTCCTTTGAGCCTGCCAACTTTTCTTAAAAAAAAAAAAAAAAAAAGGCTTGTTAACAATACCCATCTTTTATAGATAAACCTGTAAATGCAGATTCCACAAAGCAAAGACACTGTTAAAGCATCTCAGAAAAAGCTACCAGAGCCATTTCTCGTCCTACTCATGATATTAAAAAAAAAAACAACCAAACAACCAACAAAAAACCTTCTCAGAATGGAGGAAATCCTTTGATGTATTCATTCGTACATCAAGTTTGCCCCTCAGCTTTCATGAATTTCATTCAAACCACTATTAGCTCTCAAGATTTCCTCCGTACCCTTGAGAAGACTCAGCATCAAAATTCCAAACACAAATCACAGGCAAACAGGAAACACTCTGAGATTCTCCCTGAAATGCCTTGGAAAAATAGCAGCAAAATAGTTCTGGATTCAATCTCAGCAGAGACCCCAGTTTAGCACATATATGCTATGCAAGAAGCTCTATGGTATCCCTAACTCTGTCCCTTTCCAGGATGTTACTTTGGGAACAAGGCATCACACTTCATATGCGTGGAACCTGTTTCCCTATAAATGACAAACCTTGCAATGAAACCATAATGAACAGAGCTTTCCAAGATCTTCGCAACTCTGACTACGTAGCCAGAAATCACATCTATGTTGTTTTGCTAACTGCTGCCTTCTCTAAGAGAAAGGACAACACGTTTTCATAGACAGGACAAGAACACACTTGCCTTTCCCTTTGCAAGAGTTGCACAAGCTCCTCCTGCACTGCAGCCCATGAAGGCAGGAGACTGTACAACTAACTTCTGTGTGCTATATGGTAGAACCTCTGGGGACTGCTTCCCAAGAGAGAGAAAGAGGTCATGTTGAAGCTTAAGTAAAACTTCTCATTAATGAATAAAATTCAGAGAGAAAAAATGCTTCTAAAACTTCTACATCTGTGCCTGTGTCCCCAGAAAACACCATCCTCCAGAGCCCAGAATGCAGTTTTCCCAAACATCCTTGCTCTTCTGCTTTCAATAAATACCAATGAAAGTCACATACAAATTCTGTAACATCCTTCTCAAGTGCAGTTCATGCAGAGGACAACAATTTGCTGCTGCTAGCTTGTGCAGCAGAAGCCTGTAAAACACGTTAGTGGGTCTTAACCCTGCTGTTGAACTTGGGCTTGGACTGACCAAAGAAAAATTTGCCAGGGAAGGTAGAAAGGGTGTTCAGCCTCTTTTTTTAAAGCCGTATAGGAATAGACAAAGGAAACAAAAAAATACACATATAAAGAACATTATTAAGGCAGTCAAAACCAACTCCACAAGTTAAGATATGTCAGATATTAGAGATGTTCCTGCAACTTGCATTTGCAAACCTCCCTCTGTATGAAAGACTTTAGACTATGTCTTTAATGACCTACTGCTTTCTCACAGTACTCTCCACTTGGCACGTAAGCTGGGGACAAGCCAGGGTTGTACACCTAGCAGACTGTTGCCCACAGGACCCCTGCTTCATCTGCTGGAAGAGAAGGTCTAACGGATGAGGAAGGCACTGCAGCAAGGGAACACGGGTAGGGCAGAGGAGGACTGAGCAGGAGAAATTAACTCTGTCCAAGCATGTGCCAGATTTCTAATGTGATGCTACCACTAAGCACACCTGCCTTACTTTTTTTTCCTCCTTTGAGTGAAGCAAGAAGGTACCCAGACTAAGGAACATTGTAAAGAAAGCATGCAAGAATGACTCTTGAGAACAGGACTCAAATAACACGCAGAAAATACAGCCCAAGGATACATGCTGAACTGAAGAGGAACAGGAGATGCTGATGACATGTTTAGTAAATAAGCAACACATTTCTTTGCACAGTGACAGGCAAATGTATTAGAGATGGTATTATTACACATACACCATGAAAACTACAAACAAAGGTCAGCCTGGCTGCTCAAATAATGTACTTTTCCTATAAAACTGACTTTATTTGCAACTAGAGAAGCTGCAAGGCCAGCTACAAAATTGCACATTTATTACGATTCTCTTAAATATTTGTATTTTCCTTTACTACTTAGCCCACCTGCTCAGAGATTCCTCTACCTTGAATGAAAATAGTACTTTCAGGCTGATATCCTAGATTACAAAATCTTTGAGAAAGGCAATCCAGATAGCATCAGAGCATACACAGTAGAAGCAAGGAAGCAACGAGTGTGATGAGCACAGAATTTAGTATGAGAAACACAGGACAGTACACTACTCTTTTGATTAACTCTAACTGTGAGGGTGGTGAGGCACTGGAAAAGGTTGCCCAGAAAGGTTGTGGATGCCCCAACCCTGACAGTGTTCAAGTCCAGGCTGAATAAGGCCTTGAGCAACCTGGTCTAGTGGAAGGTGTCCCTGCCCATGGCAGGGGGGTTGGGACAAGATGATATCCCTTTCAACCCTTGACATTCTGTGATTCTATGGCTGAACTTACAGACATTACAATTATATTGCTGTGATTCCTAGTGTGGACACATGCATGTGCCTACATAGAGAGGTGTGTTTATACCCGTATTGTGGGTGAATGCAATCAAGTTCTGTTACCCGCATAACTCATTCCCATATATTTACATGTTTAAACGGTTCTATGCTAGAAGTTCAAATGATTTAAGCATTTCAGTAACTAGAAAAATCACACCATTAAACAAATCAGCTCATACAGAACCTGTGTGCTAATCAGTTAAGAGGACAGGAAAGTCCACCTAAAACATCCTAGACAGTGGCTCTGAGCAATAAATAATGCTTACTGCATAGGTTAGAAATGCCAAAGCCACACCTCAACATTTTGCTGGTGGTGGGGTGATAAAAAAAACACACAGATAACATTATTTCCATTGACAAACTTTACATATACAAAACAGTGGCTTTATTGTTTATTAAATTAGATGCTGTCATGGTGTAATCATCCCTGCAGCCATACCAAACCCAACAGTAGGTCAGATGCAATTCTGTGGAGGAGGTAGAGAGAGGAGAAAGGAAGAGAACTGACATACAGCACAGAAGCAATATAGCCCCATGAACTAATGACACAAGGAATAATTAATCCACATATGTGAAAACAGTGAAATCCTCAATAATACCACATGACAAAAGTAGATGTTACATCATGGTGCCTTTAATATACAACATCCAGGATGTGATTCAGCTGCCTGTTGCCACTTGAGATACTCTAGGGCATCCCAAAGGGCTGCGGGGATGGCACAGGGACACTACTGCAGGCTTGTGCTCTGTTGGAGCAGCCACAGGAATCCAGTCAGGAACTGTGCACAGGCAGTAGCTGCCCATGTCAAGGTAAGCATATCTCACTCACAAAGTGACCAGAAACTAACTGTCCCAAAAATTCATATATTAAACAAAATCTAACACTATTCTTCCTAGATACTAATTTCAATTAAAAAAAAATCAGGTTCTGTTGAATAAAAAATCACAAATTTATATGATATTAAGTTCAGAGCAATAGTTTGTAGTGCTCCTAAATTGTGTAGGAACTTGTAACATTTTTAATTTAAGCACTAATTTACCCTGCAACTCAGGTTACCCTCACATAGAGGAGATTACTGCTCTTAGCTTCTTCCTGAGCTGCAGCTTCACTACAGGAGAGTGTCATCCAAAGTCATATTATACCGCAAGTGTGTTAGGATCCCCATTTCCTAAATGCAGGCAGTCAGCCTCGAGTATTTTAGCAGGGTGTTGAAGTGAGCTGACTCTAGGACCGAGCTACAGCCTACGGACAGACACAGACTCCCACGGAGGGTAGCCCACCCACACAGGACTGGATCTCATTCCAGGTACACCTTGTACGCCACTGATCACATGGCTGAAAGATTACAACAGCTCTGTCACATAGCAACTAATAAATTCTGAGAGCAGGCAAACAAGCGGGAAATGATCTGTGGAGAAACAGTCAAATAAGCATAACTCCATCAGTCTGGAGGATTTACAATACTTAGGATATATATATATTACATCTGCTGTGATCTTTCTGGTAGAAACCAGCACAACCCAACAGTCAGAACTTCCCTGTGGCAATTCCAGGCTGCTAATAAACAAGATGCCTACCAAGCTGAGCACTGCTTTTAAACTAGCAGAAAGATGATGATGATGAAGCAGCCTACTACTGCTTGAGTTTGTAGGTTTTCATTATTTAATTCACTTAATTGTGAAGTTTTTCTCTAAAAAGTGCAAAATTTAACTACCCCTGGATTAAAAGAAGAGGAAAAAAGGAGTTTTTTCAACTGCATCTGCCCTTTTCCACAGACACTGGTAACACTGCACAATTTTCATATCAATAGATTAAGTTGCAGCTTGCGCTAATACTGAAAAAAACCCCTGATCAACCACCCAAGCAGGTGTGAATGCCAAAAGGCTAGGACTCCTTTAACAACAAGAAGAAAAAAGAGCTAACAACACTGAATTTCAAACCTATATCTTTTTAGAACAATGCAAGTTCCAATACAGGCATTTTCAGGGACAGAAAACTGTTTCAAGAAGTCCTCCTCCTCTCTATGTTTGCTGAAAAAAAACGTATTACAACCACCTTGCACCATCCCCTCCACTTGTGTAGCTACTTAATACTAATGCTTTTTGCTCTATACATGAACATAATAAAATTTTAATTTAGCAGAAATCCAGGTGTCTTGGTAGATTTCTGGGTTGGGTTTTTTTTTTCGTTTCATCACCCCAAGGCATAGATATAAATTGTTTTCCACTATCTTCACAGGAGATCTACAGAACCAAGTTATCGAAAGGTGCAGAAGACTGAAAATAGTTTAGGGTAATCAAGAGCTGCACTGTTTCATCAAAGCCCCATCTCTCCAGAAGCTACTAGCGTTACAACAAACAGTTTGGGGCTATAGTATGATTTTGATTATTTTCCACTACCTTCCTAAAAACCTACTTTTTTAGAGGCAGGCAGAAGCCAATTAGCACAATGAAGGGAAGAAGTTTGGAGAAAGACAATGTCTTAAAACAACCAACTCTGACTAGGAAGTCAGACCATCAAATCGCATATTGCTAACCACCTCATGCACAAAAGTCTACATTTATTTGAATTAAGCTTGCAGTCCTGTGATGGAAACCTATGGTGCAGTCCTTGGCCACTCACTTTTGCACAGCTTTTTTTCCTTGAGTGAAACCACAAGATGACTACCAAAAAAATAATTACAGGAGACAAAATGGACCTGAGTTGCTCGGCTGTGGAGCAGAAGGCACCTGCTGAGCACCAGCTTCATGATGGGTTTTATCAGGAGGGAGAAGGCACCTGAGGTCAGACTGGGCTCTGTGACATTACCACTGATACTGCAGCAGTGCAGTCAACAAAAGCAGAAAGACAACAGGTATTTGCTTGCAGCTGCCCCTGAGATCAGATGCTTGCCCCAAAGCTCTACTGCTCATCAGCTGCACCCATAAGCCCCACTCCATCCTTGCATCCTGCAACCCACCCAGAGCTCCAGCTGCAGTGGACAGCCATCTCTGCTGCCTTTAATTGCCATCAGCCACTATCTACATTGCTTTGATGTTAAAAGACCTCTGGAAGAGATACACCCTGGGGATTTACACTGCTGTAAAGAACGAGTCTGCCATACACTGGTAACACAAAGGCAGTCAGAGACAGCTTTGCAGGGATTGGTGAGAAGCATTTACAAAGACTTGAGCCTCACAACAGATGACAAAAGGAAGGGGTATTTCTCCACTGTGCTTCAAGGGTTGGTTGATCTTCAAGGCAAGTCCTCTGCTAAACAATACTGAGGAGCACAGAAACAGCCAGCACATGACTGTGGACAGCAGCTCAGGCTACTTTGCAGGATCAAAGTCAGACAAGGCATGTTTGCTACTCAGTTTGTAAACACAGGCAAAATTAAATTCCACATCTAATTTTGGGAGTACATCACTGGCTTATTATTTACTATAACTAGGTACTGAGGCAAGACAAAGAAGGAGTTTCACCTCAACTCTGAAGCAGGGAAAGCTGACAGGAACACATTCCTGCTGGCTGAACCAAGTGGAGTCACTTCTGATCAGGGGCACTGGCTCCCCCTACATTACCCGCCCTACCACCCCCACGTGTTCTGTTACTTCAGCAGAATAATATCAGGACAGCAACGAGGAAAATAAAGTCTCTGTTATGATGGATGTGCCTTCTTTTCAGATGTACATTTAGTCAGAATGTGCTACAACAAACTTGACCTTCATCAGAACTAGATTTCACTGGGTTTTTTGGGACTTCACCCCATTAATTTTGTTCTGCTTCTGCAATTTCCAGCTGATAAAGCTTTCATCACCGCTCACCTTTCCCAGTGGAAGCACACTGCAAAGAAAAATATTCTGGCATGCAAGGTCAAGAGACAGAGCCCTTTCTGTGGTCCTTCATAGCAACAGAAAGGGCTCTTGGAAGAAATACTCCCAGAGGAGCCACAGACGAGCTATCCCAATGTGAATCAGCCGGGCACAGCCCAGCAGAGCTTCTGCAGGATCAGGGTCAGGTCTGCAGAACAACATGACTAATTCTTCTTCTTCAAATAGGAACTGCACTATCAGCTTTACAGTTTTTACATGGTACCAAACCTGTTTTATGTTGTTCATCACTCCCAGGGCCCTTCATGTTTATCATATTTCCAGGATTTCATTAATAAAGAGAAGGAAGAAGGGCTTACACCTCTGATTTAACTACTTCACATTTTAATAGGAAATAATAAACTGACCCACATGGAAGCTAAGCACAATTGAAAGTCACACCCATATCAACTGTTTCTATTTTCAAACCAGTGCTTTATGCCTTGTAATGATACCAGACAGCAGCGACTTTCAATAGCATCTTTTTCATCCTTTCTTTTGTTGAGCCTACCCAGAGAGATGCATGAAACATTCCTGATTAGGGCTTTTATTTCTACTTCCCAAGAGGGGAATTAAACGCTCACCTGCAACCAGAGCTCTGTGGTGTAGAGAGCAGCATCCATTCAGTTTCAGAGAGCTACACCATTAATCCAAAGTAAAAGCAAGAAAGTGCAATTGTAGCTCTGCTGATGAGTTTATCAGGGTTAGCTACTAAGCAAGAGAAGGCCGGTATGAGAGGCATGGCCCAAGGCCCAGCTTTATGAGACAGCAATATTAGAAACTGGGAAAATGAGAATGCCTGATGAAAAGTGGAGCCTCCAACTGTGCTTTAGCTACAGAAAAGCAGCACTTCTTATCCTTTCCCTTTCCCATAAGGTCTTCCAAGGGGGAAATAAGAAAAGCGGGAAGGTATCCTTCCTGCCACCGTTCCATCAACTTAGATCTTCCTAGATTAACATTTGCCATGACTTCCCTACTCCTGCATCTCCTTTGCACCACAAAGTTGGATACTGTCACAGAGTTTTTCTCTGTGGCAGCATGATGCAGCCAGTGTAACTCCCTACAGTGTTACTGCAGTGGAGCTGGAAGCTGGTGTAAGCAGGGGTATGGCACACCACTTCTGTCAGGTTTTGAAAGGCCGGGGGGAAGACTAACATTCAGAGGAGCTTATTCACAGGAGAAGCTAGTAAAGTAAAATCAAATCATAATACTCTGCAAAGGATAAGGACATTGTTTTTGAGGACATTAGTAAGACATTAGAAAAGCATATCTAAAAGTCAGTGACTGGCATATCAGGAGCCAATCATGATGGGCAGCAAAATATTCAGAAAAAATATAAGATGAACATAAATACAGTCTACATGTTTGAAAAGTACACGTGATAGATGTCTGCTTTTCATATGCTTGATGACAACTTCAGTCCTATGCAGCTGTAGCCACAGCACTTGGGAAAAAAGCAAACCATCTCATTGTTTCAAACAGAACATGAATAGTTTCATGTGACAAGCTCCAAGTAGATAAAAAAAAAATTCTTAAAACTCCCACATTATACTGCTAGTAAACTAGAATTTCATAGCAAAAGTGAATAAACAATAGCTTTTGAGGCTGGAGAAATTACCATCATGGTGTTATCTAATCTCTCCCCAGAAGTCAAGAATTATGACTAAACCCTTCCAACATAGATATAGCCTGAAATTCTATGTCAGAAGTATGTCCAATTGCATTTGGCAATCCTTAGCCAAGAGAGAGGCTGACTATAATTGGATGAATATTTGAAGTGCTTCATTATTCACGTAGGAAGGCTAGTTAAAAAGTGTTTTGTAGTCCCAAGACACTGGAGGGTGTGTGTTATTGGGTAATAACCAATTAGGAATGTTGACAGCACTGTGCCTTTAGGATCACTCTGGCCAACAAAGCACCTGGGTGTATGTTGTTGTGCAAAGGCACACACCCACTGCCTACTGCTCAGTTTATTTAAGCAAGGCTTTCACCAAAGGAAATGGAGAACACCCCAAAGGATGTGTATTTGACAGCTCAGTTACATTCAGAAATACTACTTCTTCATTGTTCCCTTTCTCTTCCAAAAATGCATTTTTTTCAATAGCCCTTCTGAATTACTGATGGTACTAGTTAATGAAAACAAATCCAACTACTTCTGTTTTACTGCCTATCATCTACATGGAGCAACATCCTTACTATTTTCAGTAAGGAAACACCAACAGGAAAAGATCAGCTCCTAACTCCGTAATCTGGTAGAACACTCCACTGTGCCATTAAATAAATACTGCAAACTCAGAACAAGAGAAATCAATTATTTTCCTTTCATGCTAGTCTAAGAAAAACATATGAATCATTAGTACAGGCATACAAAAGATTTAAAAAGCATTTAAAACCTAATAATTCTGACACTTGCTCACATGAACTAGAAATTCAACACCACTTCAGCTCATGATAGAGCAGTTCAACCCTTTCACTGCCTCCCAGAACAAGGGTAGAGTGCATTGACGGTACAAACACCGATATTTATTTCCTCCTTTATTTTCTTTACCATTGTAATGAAAAGAGAAAATCTGAAAATTTGTATTCTGATTGGAAGCAAAGCGATTATTGCATGAGATGCCCAACAGGACTTACATACCTACAAAAGAAACATTCAAAACTTTTCCTGAATGATATCCTTGTTTCAAACACGCAAAATTCAATATGTTATAAGAAGGAACATATCAGTTTTTCTGCAGCTCTCATTTTCTGGCTTGTATCATATTTAGTCTGTCCTGTGGCACTGAGAGTACTGCAGCATTTTCTCTGAAATCCCCCAAACGCCACCTCACCCTCTCCCCCATGTATCACCAAGACGATGATGTTTTGATGAAGTATCATGCACGGGCCCTCGAGATAATGGATTCAATGGAATACACTTAAAAGATCATTTTTCTCTTTTGTATTGACTGCTTGCACTGCTCTAAGACAGGAAGGGCTTTCATTTTTTATGTAAGCTGCAAGACCCCGAGGGCCCTCTAAACTGTTTAAAAGGGATCAATTTTCAGATGGGTAGAAGGGGCCCAGCAGACTGTCATGGTTTGGAACGCCTTCTTCCCCTCGCATCATTGACGAGTTTGGGTGAACCTAAAACCAGCTCCCAGCTGAGCCACTCTCTGGCATGGCAGCACTTCCTAGTGTTTGGGATTTGTGGTTGGCGTTCGAACAGAACTATGATTTATAGTATGCACACAGGGAACAAAATAAGAAAAAAAGTTTTGCAGAAACAAAATAATCACTGTGGCTGATGGAGATAAACAGCAATAGAGCTGCTAAGCAAAGCAGTCCTTGGCACTGGCGTAGTGGCAGGAAACCATTACCCCATGACACGGGTTTAATGCACTGACATTGTTGCAATTACATCCAGGCAACCAAACAAAACAAATTCATTGTATGGCACAAAATATTTCCAATTCAACATTGCAACATTTATTTTTTAATTACAGCACAAAGAACAACTTTTGGGGTGTGGAAGGACGTAATCCATCATTTGCTCTGAAGTGACACACTTATGGCAAATGCTGTATATTATAACTTTCTATGCTACAATAAGCAACTACAAGCAATTTGTTAGGCAAGGAATGCAAAAGGTTTGGGTGTGGACCTGGGAGATGCTGCTTATCCCTCCATCTCCCTCTGTGTCAGCAGGAGGCAAAGGCAAGCCAAATGTTGCTGCACTGGGACTTCAATCACTCCTCCTGTTTCACATGTGTGTCACACAGGTTGTGACAGCTCTCTACCTGCAACGTGTCTCATATGAAAAGAGTTTTTACCATTCAAATATGGCCTGTGCGAGAACACAGACACAATTTTTAATTAAAAGGAATGGGATTTTAATAGGTCACTTAAAGAACAATTATGTCTACCATTTGATTGACAGGCTTGTCACATTTTACCATAAAAACCCCACTGGGGTCTAGGAGGTAGAATTAATCTTTATCTTTGCAAATTGTTGAACTACTGAAGTATGCTCCATTGCATTTAACACTGTGTTGCTCAACCATCTCATCTTATGTGCAAAACCTTTGCATCTTTGTATTACTCTCCCCTTTTACCTCTTCTAGTCCTTTGCAAACAGAAAGGTTTTGATTCACAGAAACTGAATTGCCAGTGTTGCTCTCCTTCATCAAATGCCTGTTCTGCAAAATGCAGCAGTGTGTAGAAACATAAAAGATAGGTCTCCAGTAATTATCTGGGGTACCAGACGCAGCACAGCTGAGTTTGCTGGAAGCAGGATAAACGAGTCCAGGTGGAGAGAGGTACTATATTGCTTTGAGCACCTGAGCTGGCTCAAGTGTCTACACACACAGGGCTGCATGGTGGAAGGACTGGGTAGGAAAGTGACTGCGAGCCCATTCCTTTTCTAAAGGCATTCCCCTTCAAAGCAGTCTATGAGTAGCAGCTACAAGCTTAGCTTAAATGCTTTCAAACTGTTGCAAAAGCCCATTGGTTCTCTCAAGCAGGCAGAAAGTGCCTTGAAAGTGCCTAGAAAATTGTCCAGATGAGGTGGAGAGACAACTGTGCTGGAAGAGTCCTACAGACCCAAGCTAATGTACGCATCAGGGCTAGAAACAATTTATTTGACTACTGATTCAGAGACTCAGTGAAATAAGAGATCAATATCAGTGAGTCTCAGAGAATTCTTTCAATTGATGTCACCAAGAGCCAAAGCATCATCTGAGATATCTATAAAATATGCTGGGTGCTCACCTATTTAAAGAAAGCTCACCATTAACAGGAGCCAGAAAACCAAGCATGTGTGTAGAGAAAAGGACAAGCAAGCAAGCAATGTGCTTTGATTTGGTCAGGTAGAGATCACTTATGACCTTTGTGAGCTCTGGCCCTTTTCAACATAGATAAAAAAATGTAGATGAAAAAGAACTGAAGACAAAGCAGTGAGGGAATTTAGATGACAGAAGTAGGGCCGATGCTCAGAGCAGAACAGGGACAGAAAAAAAGACACTGCAAGGCAAGAGTCAAAGAGACAGTGACATCTTGAGAATTGTAGACTAAGGGGAAAGAAAAATTGAGAACAGAAGACAAAAGGAGAAATAAATCTTGCCAGATGACACTTGTCTGGTTATGACATTTGAATAAACTGCAGACTGGTTAAGTTAGAGGAAAAATTCACATAACAGGAACTGGTGTCATTCCCCTGGCCAACACAGCATTTGTGCCTTATTTGCATTAAAATAACTGCAGATAACCACTGTGTCCTAAGCAGTTTTCACCATTTTGTATGCAACCTTTGCAAATACATCCCCAAATGGCAAGCACACTTGTATACATGAAACCCAGCCAGGAGGCTGATCATTACCAGAAAGAAGTAAGCCAGAAGTTGGAATCTATATCCTAAAGCTTCAAACACACCCAAGAGGTGGACGGGTGTTGACGGTAGAACTGGAAGCCAAATGTTTTCTTGCAATTACGTATGTACTAGATGCCAATTTGCTTAGCAACTACATTGCAATTTATGAAAGACCAATGAAGTACAAACAGCTTATGTGGGAGCAGAGTGAGAACCTTGTGCTAACATACAGAGATTCCTGAGTGCAAGGAGTAAGCAAAAGGCAAAACAAACCACTGAACCTCACGACTATAGTTAAACACGGGCCCTACCAGAAATGACCAATAAGCAGAATACTTCACTGCCACCTCAATTTCTAATCGGCTTTTGCCCATAGACCCACAGACTCAGCATTTTGTTTTATCTTCCCAAATATTTTCTTGGTCAGGCAGAGTGCGAAATAACTGCTTGGGTGCCTTCAGTCTAGTTCATGAAGCCACAGTACTGGTTAGAAATGTGCAGGCATTGTAACAAATTTTTTCTTACCCACAGATTTCCATTCACCAAGCTGGTATCAAGCAGCCTTTGTAATGAAAGGCTTTCTCAAAACACAGACCCTTGAGACAGTTATTGACAACCTCCCCTGCCCTTTCCCTGACTTACAGGTTGATCCAACCCATACAAACTCACGTCAGCCAACTGGCAAATGAATGTACATACCGATGATATGGATATGGAATTTCTTCTTTCCCCTCAAGAAAAATGACTGTTATTTCTGAGGATCACTAGCCTCAGAAATAAGAAGAAGCCTTTACCCTTCCAAGACTCCTGAATGTAGACGCGTATTCCTCTGAACATTTCCATACACACTGTCATAGCCAGGTAGCCATAGATAAGCATGGTGTGAACCCCTGTGATATAAGTCTGCAAATCCACTTTCTCTGGGTCTTCTTAAGAGCAAAGAATACCCTAACAATTCACTATCTTGATTTTGCTGTAATTTTATACATTTGAGTGCAAAAGCATCAAACAAGCACAAAACACTACTTTTTATCCTCCAAAGAAATAATACACAAACCCACTTTTACTGGCATTTAGAGCAGGAAGACAGACATCAACTCCATGGTCCCTTTCAGTGATGACTCACCACCAGTTACTGACCAGGAGATGTGAAGACCTGCTAATCTGAAGGTGATATTTCTTTCACTAGTCACCAGCTACGAGCAACAGCAGCAACTTGCCGACCTTGCAAGTCAGACATATTACAGGACTACAATTTGGAAAATATTTACTTCTACTGAGGTGACAGTGATGACTGACCTGTGGTGATCATTAATTGAGGCAAAATTAGGTCAATATATACCTGAAGTTCCCTCACTGCTTTGTCTTCATATACCTAGAGCTACAATTAATCTTGGTTCAGCTAGGACCAGAAAATACCCCTCTGAGTTCTTTATTTCTCTTTACAGTATCAGTTGTGTAAATTCTCTGATTTCTGGAAATAGGCAGGAAGTATAGTATCATTCACAGTTCTGTTTCTATTTTCTTCTCAAGTCTCTATACATGGTTACACCAACCAAAAAAACTGTACTGCCTAACTGTATTGAGTCTGGTCCTCATGAATCAACATTTCATTTTTTACTAATACATGTTACTGATGATACCAACATCATAAACCATTTCTATCTCAGTTACTGGCATCTATAATTATTTATGCTTAGAGACAGTAATCTTTTACATTTTCAGTCATCATCCCAAAGCACTTTACAAGTTGCTTTTATGTTAACTTTGGTAGGAGGCAACTGAAGCTCAAAGTTAAATCAGTTATCTTGGGTCACAGAACAGGTCAGCAAGAGTCAATGTATTTCCCTATCCCAAGCCCTCCCTTTCCCTTGCCACAAGACAAGCAGTGATCAAATGATGAAACACAAAAGGTGAATAATTAGATGAGTAAGACAGGATAGGTAATGAAGACTGAAATGAGCCTCTGCCAACTACTTCTGCCTATTTCCCTCCCGCCAGGAATGTTACAAAATATTAAAAAGCTGCGACCTGGACCATTCATACTAATACAGCAGACAGAGCTGGTGTACAGCAATACTGCAAACTCTCATGGAAGCTTTCGCTTTACAACCTGCAACACAATATTTGTTCTCAAAAATTGCAAGCCTACTGTAGCCTAGCTACTGCAGTATCACGTTGATTTAAGTATCACCACCTCATCAGACTTTGATGTTGCTACTCCAGAAGGGTCACCAAATACCTTCACAGATAGAGATGTACCTCTCAGAAAGATGAATCCAAATAAGAATAGTGGAAATAAAGATGTAGTTACACCCAGTCTCTTAATATTTCCTTAAAAAAATGTCCCCAAATGTTCATTAAGTTAGAAAATTTTGGGTTTATTTCTTCAAGTCATTAGCATAACTTACAGCAATTTGAGAGGTACTATCCAAGGTGAGTAGGAAAGTTGTGACAGGGCTGCTTTCACGGAAGTCTTACAGAAGGAGCCCTATACAAAGTGCAGACCACCCTTACAGCAGCACATCTCCTACACAGCCAGAAGTCTCCAGCATGGTGTTGCAATCTGCAGAAGTTCGAATTAAGGGCCATGTCAGTGTCTTGTTTTGGAAGTGGGGACAGTCTACAGACAATAGAAACTGGAGCTCTGAAACAGGCAAGCAGTGCTAACCTGTCTGATTCATACCATGTCCTTGAAAGTTTATCTACACAACCTATGAAGGTTGTATAAGTCGTGCTTGCAAACTGTCAAAAAAGGCCAAGGACAGTCTGGGTATTCTCCTAAATAATTCTGCGCTCTTGATGCAAAAGAAACCCTTACCAATAAAAAAAGTGCCAGTGTCCTAACTGGATCCAAGTATGTGAAATTTAATTTCCCTGAGGGCTGAGAGTAAAGATTGGGTAAGAAAACTGGGACACGAATGGATTGGTTCATACGAAAACCTGAAATAGCCCTGGGCAGAAATTTGGAAGTATTGTGAAATACTGTATAAGAAGAATCCATCTTCATATGCAGGGAGTAACTCTAGATGGGAGATGTAGTAACACAAGCAGATATCCCAAAAGGTTGTACAAAGAAATATATACAATGTTTTAAATGGGAATATAGGATGTGGTAATCCAATGCCATGGCGTTATGCAAATATTTGTATCAGATGACTTGGACAGAACTAATTAAAAGTTCAAATGCTTTGAACACATGAGATAGACAACACTGCTGATACTGCTGATATCAGAGATATTAGACAGCTGATGCTCATATGATCAAAGTTAAACATCTTCCCATTTAGTTCTGATAGTCAGTTGAGGTTGTCACAGCCCGATACACAACAACTTCTGGTAGATGCCATACAGACAGCATTAAGGCTGCAAGATGTAGGAATGCCAACTCCAAGCAAAGGGTTCAATCATACTGCAAGATGATAACACACTGGAAGGAAAGCAGGCTGCTCAGGTTTAAGTATCAGAACTAACAGGCCAGTGCTTCCTCTGCTCATAACCATAAATCCTAACACCTCAACCTGTTCTCATCAGACTCTCTGGTGATGATACGGAACAACGGGACGGCATGCATGTGCCTCAGCTCTCAGGGGAGAAAGGCTCCTTTAGCAGACCCTCATCTTGGATCCATTTTCCCTGGAATAATTTTTTTTCCTGGGCAGTGGAAAATAAAGTTTGGTTTTTTTTAAAAACCTTCATTTGCAAAATCCAAGTAATAATAATAATAATAAAAAAATAGTGCACACAAATCTTTAACAGGTAACTCTGTGTGTTGCCAAATATCAACCTGAAGATCTGGGAACTTAAAGTAAACCAAAGACTGTTGAGAAGAGGAAAGCGTGACCCAGAACAAACCAGAACAAATTCCAAAACTCTAAAATCCCTCATAGAATACAAACAATTTGTTTGGTCCATTCCCACTGGCATATGAACAGCCGTCAGTCAGTAACTCACAACAGAAGGAACAATCTGTATATGGGTAAATGCACCAAGATCTACAATCTTGGTGGAGAGAGCTGCATAAAAGGACACCTGCCCCCTGCTCAGGCATTCAAAGAAAACTGCTATTTATTTCAGCAGATTGACCTTACATTAGGTCTTCCTGGTAGATATACTGATTCAAACTGCCTCTTCTTGAAGCCTAAGTCTGGCAAATTTTATTATTCAGCTGCATGACATAATGTCTGAGGCATGGTCTCACTGGTGTCTTGGGAGAACCTGAAGCCTGTTGATGAGATAAAGCATTCATATGGGATTTTCCTTGCGAAAACAGTAGGTCCTCCTTGGTCCGGAATATAACTGGGCTCTTTCAAATGATATGCTACTGGATTTTTAAACTATTTTGAGGGGTTTTTTAAGCATTACTCCAGGTTCAGAATTTAAAATTCTAGGATTACTCAAAACAAGATAAGCTGCTTGTCTGTTGGATTGCTTCACTGTGTCAGCCTTTGACCAAACCACAGATACGCTCCAATTCCCTGGGTTCTTCAATCACAAAAGCATTTGAGAGAAGCCCACAATGGCCATTCCATAGGAAAGGGCAGGGATCCAGCAGCAGCGGCAAGACACTTTTACAGTCACACCAGGGTTTCTTTGGAGGAATAAATATATATCTACCTGTCAGTAGATATTTTGCATTTCAAGGCACAAACTAGGTGGAGGGATCTAACAGAAAAATTATGGAAAGTGAGCCCTGCAAGCTACAAGTCTTCACCTGATATCATTTAAGGAACTCTCTTTTAAAATAATGTCTCCAATTTCCACTCTACTATCCAGGAAGGAGAAAATAGAGAGGTACGAGATGAGTTGCTATTGAGCCCAAAGGAGAAAGAAGAGTATACTTGCTCCAAAGCAGAGACTGCTCTATCAGAAAAGGTCTTCTTCACACCAGCAAGTAATAGTGACTCCAAAGCTGCTGTTTTGGATATCACCCTTTCAATCTCACAAAGAAAGATGACTCTGGTACCTGGCCCATAGATGAAAGGTTCACTTTAGGCTTCTGGCCCTTAGACTACATGTAATACGAGTCAGAAACCTAATGACTTTCATGTCTCAACCTGTTAGATGCTGGAGCTTGCAACCTATGCCTTGACTCATCCCCGGAGCAGTGCTCTTTCAGGTAAGATAATCAGACCTTATTTTTCATAGACAATACTTCATATGACAGTAAGTCTCAGGAGGTTTCAACTAGCCCAAAAATATCTATGAGGTGTTGACTTAGTTTAGGTATCATTCAAACATGTGATATTGGGCAGAAAAAGAAACATACATGTTTTAACTTTGTATAACAACGTTAGACTCTAGATATTAACTGACCAGGTCAGGCTCCAAGAAACAATTTGTATTAATGTCCAAATATTACTGGACAATTTTTGCCTAGCACTCATTATATATAAATAAATATATATATATACACCCCTCATCCCAACCCCCCCACTGGAAAACAACTTTATGGTAAAATCTCACAGACAAATTCCAAACAACTATATCATGATTTCTGGCATATTGCTTCATGCCATTGTCTTGACATTCAAATGAGTTTAATAACTGCTCTTTTGAAGCTGCTAATGTTAAAAAAAAATCTCTCAAGTTCTGGAATTGGCTGGGAATTCCAGGTTCTAACAGCTACACTGGAAATATTCACTCATCAAGAGGTTCAAAAGACACTGTCAGAACTGAAACACAAACACATGTCAGAACGACTTGAAACAGAATGACTATAACTCAGAGTTTGGTTTTTCTTTAAATTATGTTTGAAGAGCTTTAAAATGTTTAATTTATTAAACTGGCTTTGATACTACAGGCATAGCTTTCACTTTCAAGTGCTGCAATGGCTCAATGGAACACAGAATACATTAAGCTTAAATTCCACTGCCACCATACACACTTACGAAAGACATTTTAGTGTTTCTTCACTTGAAGTAATATACTGTCTCTGTGAATTTGACATGAAAACTGAAGCAGCAGCCTCTCATACTGCACAGACAACTCTGTCAGACACCATCACTGCTCCAATTACCAAAAAATCCACTAAGTAATCACAACTACTAGTAGCTGAACACAAGGAGCTCCTAAAAAAATTCCCCAAAATGACAGATTTGGTTTTCGAAGAACAGTTCAAGTTTTTCCAGACATTGCTTCAATCTCTCCTGGCAGATCTGGCCTTTGGCATGGCTTCTCTTTCACTTCCCTCTGCCTGGCCTTCCTTGAGGATACTGTCATAAGAAAGACCATGTACTCAGCTGTTTCTCTTCCATATACCTGTATTTACTGTTCTCTTCCTCTATCCCTTTCAGCTCCTAGTGTCTACTAGGAGCAATACTTCAGTCCACTTAATACTATGAGCCGATGCTGCAGACGCAGTAATACCAGTGAAACCCAGGCTTTGAACAAAATCACATCCCATGAAGCACGCTTTGTACCCTTTGCAAAGGCAAGTCAGAGTTGTGGGATCAAGAAACTCAAAACCTCCCCCACAAATCCTGAAAAGAGCACAAATGTAACACTGCCTTCCCCCCAGAACAGGACTGGGCTGTGAAGGGCAGCGTATAGACTAATACAGTGGACAGAATCAACGCCTGCTATCTGATAACCAACTCTTAGAATTACAGCACCACTACAGTGTTTGTCTGCCACCCCACCGTCTAATATCCACACACACTGTTCAATGCACTGTTGTTTTCTTAAAGATGCACTCTTTACTGTACATACACCATTTGCTTACATGTGCAGCAGTTTTCTAGCTGCTTAATACCAGCAAACTACCAGTCACAAATACTTCATTCAAAAGGTACGTGAGAGGCAAGACAAGTCCCAAGACTCCATAAAAAGTATTCAGTTAATACTGTGCTATGTTTTATTACATTCAACCTTGCCTTCACCTCAAGTGACACATCAGAGATTACATGTTGACAATACAGGAGAGCAGTTACTGCTCCAAAAGAAACAAAACAAATCCCCCAACACCCCCACCTTTGGGCTTAAATGCATTATCACTACAGTTTTTGAATGTAACAAACCACAGAATGGGTGTCCTGGCATAAAACCAGAATCCTAGGTAGTAAAAAGTAAGTGCTCTTTACTATCAGCTTTATTTTAGTAGATACACACAGGGATTTGCAGAAGTGCCATTTGTTGGAAGCGCAGCGGCGCAGGGAAGGAAAAGTCAGTCTCTAACCGCCTACGAACAAAGAAAGCTAATTTAATTTTGAAACAAAAGGAACTAAATTCATCATTCTGAGACAACCCCAGGACATGCCAGCATGAAATGGAAGAAAAGGAGTTGCCAAAGACATGCAGAACAAGCTTTTTAAAGTTACCTGGAATCGGGATATTTTGTAAGCGTGGCCAAGCTGCTGGTATACATGTGCCCACCCACATCAATGTGAACTGGTGCGTTGGATTTTGTGAGCTGTGCTGGAGTGGGGATGCCTTGATTGTTCAATGGAGATGCAGGGGATCTAGTGATCAGAGGTCTTGACATATTGGGCCGACTGTCCTGTGAAGAGATAGACCTGGGTTAATGATCTCCTTAAAAACCTCACAGAACCCCACAGTCTTGAATCAATAGCACTGTCTCATAGTCTTAGATTATGACTTTTATCTCAGTAAAGCACAGACAAGTACTTGGCAGTTTTTAAAATGAATCTAGCTCTAAGAGTTTTAACTTGCTACATTTTAAATAAGTGGGGCAAAATGCACTCATAAACCCCCACAAAATAGAAATCACATTCAATAAAACAAGTTTTTCCTGAATACTATTCGTGACAGTCAATCCAGCTCATTGAAAAACGTCATTCTCATTTTTGAGTTGATAAAAAGACCCCGCCAGAAAGTGCTGCAGACAAAAAGACCAAGAACAATATTCTCCTTAATTAAGACAACCCCAGGTAGACTTTCCGTTCCTTCCCAAGCCCTCTGTCACTCTCATACCACCAAAACAGAAATACAAACCCTCAACTCCTCCATCCTGCACACTCTTCTCTCGAATTCCCAATTCACATAGCACGGGAACAGAAGCAGAAACACCTGGACTAGTCAACTGCTCATGGACTGCAGACCACTGGACATCGACAGCCTTTGAGAAAGACATTTTCCATTTAAAAGTTACACGTATGGCGACAGCTGCCCCCGCGTGCCCCACATAGGCTGCAGGTCTGAGCGGCTTCCCGAGGCCGGCGAGCTCCGAGCGCGGAACGGGAGCCGATGCTCTGCTGATGAAACCAACTTTTAGTCACAAAGGAAGCGCCGCACCGCCAGCACGGAGCAGCGGCCGCCTGCGCGGCGGGTGGGGCAGGGCAGGGCGGTGAGCTGGAGCCAGGAAGGCAGGCGGCAGGCAAAGTTGGGGATTAAAATAGAAATGCATTCGAGAGCGGTTTTTTGAGACAGCCCCGCTTTCGACTGAAGGAAAGCCCCATACGGGGTGGAATCTTATGGGGATGCCCTGAGAACTAAAAGCCCTTGCAAATGACTAAGTTTTACATTTAAAAGGTAAGCAAAGCAGCGAGAAGCCAGATACACTTCATCACAAAACTCTCTTTGTTCTTTCAACACTGTCTTTCAGCTGCACAAAGAAATGGATTCCTTGTAAACATCTCCTCAGAGCCAGGCAGCAAACCTCGCCAAAGCGGAGCGCTGCCGTGAGAGAGAGTTACACGGCACTCGGACTAGCGAAGTCCGCCGCCGCCAAAAACATCATTTCTCCATTTTTCACGGCTGCTAAAAGACTCAAACCATAAAGGCAACAAGAGCCAGGAAAATGTCTGACTGATATGATTTACAGGCCAACGTTGCACAATAAATCCAAGTAATACGTAACAAAAGGCATCTATAAACCACAAGGTACTTAACTAATTTTCTCTCATACACAAAGCAAGGTAAGGTCTAATACTGATAAAACCGAAGGG
This sequence comes from Lepidothrix coronata, assembly GCF_001604755.1. Taxonomy (NCBI): domain Eukaryota; kingdom Metazoa; phylum Chordata; class Aves; order Passeriformes; family Pipridae; genus Lepidothrix; species Lepidothrix coronata. Next base: position 7,234,574 of record NW_016690186.1, on the reverse strand, counting down.
AATGAAGAAAAACATCTAGTTTAGATTTGGGGTGGGGGGGAAGGGTTGGGTTTCTTCTGTTTCTTTACAAGCAGAAGTTAATATAAATCTGCAGAAATACCAGGCTTAATCACTACAATTGCTTGAGGAGGTGCCTGCAGCGCAAAGAAGACAAGTCCAGACAAAATAAGGTACACACGCTATGCAAAACTAATGTCTGCTACAAATGCTATGTGGTACAACCACCACCCAAGATGCTACTGATCTGCAGTACGGTATTTAGTAAAATAATGAAGAAAAAATTAAAAACACCAACTGGAAAGGTGAAAGTAAGAAGGCAAGGACTGATACAAATTGGGGGGGGGAAGAATGTGTTGGACAATTAGCAGGAGGAAAGCAGCAGGTCTGAGGAACACATTTCAGTGCTTAAAAGCAGACAAATGGTTTGGCAAAAACAAAGATAAAATCACAAACGAAAGCTGAGACTAAAATGAAAAACAAATTCTGTAACTTGCATGAGACAGACACCACCATCTCCCTTAGCAGGATCCTCTCTGGCAGAAAAAACACAGCTCTCTTGCAATTTAACACACTGCAGCACCACCGAGTCTGTAATAGTTTTTCAATTGGACACATTCTCCTGTATACCCTGCCTGGGGCTGCTCAAGAGAAAATGAACAGATTTGCAGGGTTAATATTGTAGTTAGGCTGGGACCTCATTCAGCATAGCTGCGATAGCACTGGCTGTACAAAGCAGTAGAAGAATGTGTAGTACGAACACCACTGCCAGGATGGGAGATAGGTCGGAGGACTGTGGGCATTTTACAAGGCAAAAAACTCCATAGAATATAAGAAAAGGGAACCAATTTCCAAACCCAAGTTGGAACCAATCTGCCATTTAAACAGTTTGCCTACTAAAACTCCCAAGAAATAAAACTGCTTTATAATAAAACCATTTGCTCTCTTATTTCAGACTGCTCCTTTTCAACATTTCCTCTTCAAGTTACCTGCATTTATTGCATCTCATGAAACAATGCTCATCTTCTCAATGTTTAGTTATTAAGCACAATAATGCTAAGATTGCTCCAGTCTTAGCTCACAAAGCATATTTCCCTGGATAAAACCAGTTCACTACTCTTTTGGAGACCACTTTGAAATTAGGCAATGGTATTTCTACTGCAGTTACCCCAGAGAAATTAAAGCAGAAACGGGATTCGGAGAACCAGGTACTTTAAAAAAACCCAGGTTTTTTAATGTGGCACAATGCAATATCACAGTCACAGCACAGAAGGTCACCATCCAATGGGTATGGCATTTAACAGACCAAAACTATATCATTGCATTAGTTAAAATAACTGTTTAGTTCAGCTATGGAAAGGATAACACAGAGACAAACAGTCTCTCTGAAGAAATACCTGCCTTGCATCGGATTATTGCAAACATGGAAGTGAACAAGCTTTGGTAAAAAGTGGTAATAACAAGGTATTGCTGGTAAATTATTAATCTTCTACCACCTAATGTGACTACAAATATAATTCCTTAGGAACAACTACAGGAGGAGACAAGGAAGTCATAGAAACTAAACTCAGTGGGATCTAGTAAGCTATCTAGAACACCTGACAACAAAAAGAATCAAAATGCTCTTCAGAACCCTTTCTTGAGATCAGGCAGGTGAGACATGCACCCAGAATTGGGTTCAGAGCTCAGCCACGGCTGTTCCCACATGGGAGATCCCGGAGGCTGTTGTCTGCCTCAGGAACTGCATCAGCTTTGTTCATGAGTGGGACACAAAGTAGGGCTAGCACCTGCAGTGGCTGGATGGCCAGTGACCTTCCTGACCTGTCAACAGTCTGTCACTTGATAGCTTTTCTTCTCAAATATTTTAGTATTTATCCTACAAGAAAAAAAAATTAAGTAGGAACAGGAAATTGTCAGTTTTACAACAGTTCCCATGAACCAAAATACTTCAAATACCCTGTAAAACATTTATCATTCTTAGTATTCAAAGATGATTCCCCCCCAACAGCTTCTCATAAGAATTAGTTCCCATTTCCACTCAGATTTAATGTCTTACTGAAACTATGTACTCAAAAGGGCCAAAATCTGTGCACTAGGCAGGTGAAAGGCATTTAGATTGTATAAAACTTTTCAGTGTTGGTTCAGCAATCAGAAACACTGCTCTATTAGCACAGTTTGGGGCTCGTCCACTTTCTTGATGATATTTGAAGGAGTCCTTCCACAACAAGTAGTTCACAGCCACAGGTCTTTTGAGTATATCTGAACCTGCTTCACATTTCCTGCTCTAGGCAAGCCCTCTTATAGCCTCAACAGAAGCAAAAGCAGCCCTCCCTGAACTACTCCTCCTAGTATTTACTAAAATCTGTATGATTTAGAAGTTTTCCTACCAAAGGGGACTGAGGGTCATTGAGGAGAGCTTTTAGATCTCTTCTCCTCCCTGCCTGTTTCTTCTATACCATCTTCTCCTCAACTCCATTCAAGAATATTGTTAAAGAATAAGCCTTTACACCTGGGTTGAAAAAACACAGTAGTTGCAGGGCTGAGATGTGCACTCACGCAACTGGTCTACCAAGCAATAATAATATAGGAACCATATCAATTTTCTGGTAGCAAGTGGAAGAAATAAGAGATATCTGAAGAATGTGAGTCATTACAGTGTCCTAAGTGTACAAAATTGAAGAGACAGGAGACTTACTCTTCTCCTCAAAATATTAGCACTGTTGTCAGAAGTATTATTTACATGCTGTGGTCTTGAGTAAAGTCATCTCAGTTCCCCTCTTAAGTCTGAAACCTTGACAAAAACCACGCCACTACAAGACAACCTGAGCTCATACACAGAAGAACTGACATTCAGGTACATTCTACTTGACTCACTGGAAGTGGGGATCATTTTAGCTTGCAGGTCAAAACACTGCTGGCTGGGGTTATTATAGCCAACATCTTCCCTGCTGTGAGCCAGCCCAGTTCAAGCAAGAGTACATATGCTACTCAGTATTAGTTATTGGATATTCCCTGTCACAGCCCAAGCAATTATTTCTGCTGAGAAACTCAAATTTATGTATTTCAGACTCTCTTGGATTTTTCTGAGGGGAGGTGAGGACAAGCTTGTCTTATTGTTTCTAGACATTAGAAAAATAATCGTGCAGTAATTTATTTTAAAGCATCAAATCAGCCTATGTTCATTATCCTTTTTTCACAACAGAAAGCCATTGGAGAGATGTCTCTCCTTACAAAAGCTTGGTGCCCACAAGAGCTGGAAAAAGCTGTTAGCACATCCACATCGGCCACCTCCAGCAGAAGAGTCAACTCTGAACACACACACATCCCACTGTATAGAGAATGAATCCAAACAGCAAAAAAACTTTAGAAGTTGGTGACAAATCTCTTTTCCTCCAGTACAAAGCAGAAATTGCTCAAGTATCATGAACAGCTATGCACCTGCACTCTGAAATAAACAGCAGGCTGATGCTTGTGGGTGCTTGTGGGATGGGGAAAGCCCAGCTCAAGACCCTCATCCAAACCAGGAACATTAGGACTACTGTCAGATTTGGCTCCTGCACAACTGTCCCCATTTTGAAGATACACTTTTTCAAAACAAACATTTCATTAAAGATTAAAAATATAATCATGGTCACATCTTACCACAATGCTTAAACAAGTACCCCCCACTTTTTTCAATTCAGCAAAAACAGTTGCCACAACAAAGAAGCTGGAGAAAGCATTTATTCAACATAAACAATATCAGTACAGTACAAACAGCACTTCTGGAAGGTGTAGCAAGCAGGCAGATATACAGAGACTATGTGTCCAAGAAGCCCAGGTGCTTGTCCTGCTGGAAGGGGAAACTGCCACCATGGGCATATCTGTGGGCTGGTGATGTCCTCACATCATATTTTCTGGCTATGGCCCTGGTACTCTGCATCCGCACATGACACCAGGTTGTGTTGGCCCCTCAGACAGAGACCTGCAAGATGGTCAAAGATGACCCCATGCACAACACAGAGCATACAAACTGCATTTTGGTCTCAAGGTGTGCATGCCATCACGGTGCTTTCTCTTCACCTTCATTCTGAAGAGCCCAGAAGCACAAAGAAGTTGCCCAGATCTTTGTCAAAAAGTCTTTACACGTGAGCACATTCACATCTTTTCTTCTGTTTCTTCACCATTACACCAGTGGTTGGTGCTCCCTGAGGACATGGCTGGGCTTTACGGCTGCCACTGGGTCTGCAAAACAAAGAAATAGCCCATTGTTTTCCCCAGCGAAAATATGCCGATTGCACTGTCATGTTTTGCCTTTCATCAATATAATCCCACTGCCTTCCTCTTGCAGCTGCAAGGTTTAGGATTGCTGAGTCTGAACATTAGGAATTATGTTCATAAGGCAAAACTCCAGAACAATTGTGTTTGAGTGTCACAGGAGAAATGGGCCCAAAGCACAATCAGCTGCAACTGAGTGGCACAGCAAGCCAAGATACCAGGTCCCCTGAGACTCAACAATAGTACTAGAATTAATATTTTAGATCTCTGAAAGAAAAGCCTCATTTTAAACTCTGAATGTCTTTCAACATATGACAGAAGGTCAAATTATCCTATACAAGACAGTCAAATACAATGGAGAGCTTGAGAAGCTGGAAGGTTTTTTGGATATGCTGAGGCACCTAAGGGCAGAAGAAGACCTGCAACTATGCCGTGCAGCTGCTCACTCCTCTCACCACAAGTGCCACGCTTGCAGCACTCAGTATTATTTGCAGAAATACATACAGCAATGCATTTTAGAAAAAGGTGGATGCCACAAGGCTGCTTGAGAGAGGGGACAGAGATACCCAGAGGGGTCCATCATAGCTGACATATAAGGTATAGGTCAGCATGAAACAAAACCTTGGCTGAAACCCTTTCCTGGAGGTGTCAGTAACAGTGTTAGGCTGCTCTCTGTATCCTGCGATAGTCCAAATGCAGATCAAGCCTACAAAGTTGATAAATGCACCTCTTGTCACACCAGAGTGGCTACAGCAGTTGTGACTGAAGCACTTACCTGATGGGACAATTTTAACTGGTACATTCTCCTTGTCCCTGAAGCACTGGCTCTGGGGTGGAGTGCTGATCTGGCCCATCAAGATGGGGGTCCCTTGCTGCACATCCCAAATGTTGGCTGCTCACAGCCTTCTCCTCCTTGAGATGCTGGCACTGCTGAGCACATACACTCGCTAGGTGCTGCAAGTGCTGGAGAGCCTGTGGTTGCATTTCCTTGGTAAAATGAGCCTTGCTGGGATTTCAGAGCAGATCGGGACCTAGAATAAATGACACAGGTGCAGAGAACCAAATGCGAGGCAAGGGGCTGAAGGAAGTGAGGTATTTGTGCTGGATGGAGAAAGTTGCCTACCTGGAGATGCATGACAGTAAAAAACCACCCTTGGACAAGAGCTTAGAGACACTTTAATTCCAGTGTCCAGTAGTCAAGTCTATAGCACACAGCTAACTTCAGCAGAACAGCTCTAACCATACCAACAGAAACTAGCCACTGAGACCTTAAGAAAAATCTCTAACTGGAGAAAAAGAATTAATGGATAATGGCAGGAGTCAAATGAAGACCTGTACTTATATCAGTGCAGCAGTAAAAGTGAGCCCAAAAAAGTGGAAAAAGTTTACAGACACAGGATGTATAAACTTCTCTGAAGATCTCCCTAAGCGTCAAAACTGCAGACAAAAGTTTAATACCTCCCTTAAGATATAAGTTTGTACTCTTACTGGAAGATTAACTCAGCCCCTTGTTTGTTTGGTTAAGCAGCGCTGAGGACAGTCCAAATGTTGTCATTTATTATACTCAGGCCCTGCAAGTAAAGCTCTGTTCTTCTGCACTGCCTGCCTATTTCTTGCTGAGCATCCCTTCTATGCTTGGGTCAAGCAAGTCTTAACTTAAGCCCATAACACAAGCAGGATCTTTGGAATACATCCAACACAGTGTACTATTAAAAAAACCACAAAAACCACATGTAACTTGGGGGTCCAGCCCAGATTCACTATCCCCAAATACACACGCTTCCACAAGCCACTTTTGCTTTCTCAATGGAAGGAGACAACTTCTACAGCTTTCAGATGTGCTGATTCGATTCTTACTCAGTGAAAGCACTCATTTAATTCACAAGCAAAACCGGATTTGAAAGCTGCTCTCAATTACTGCACAGCACACCACTGCCCACCTAACACTGTATAATCACAGGGTGCTTACCCCAGGATGCAGCAAGCAAAAAGATCCCCTAACTATGCTGGAGGACATGGTTTAGATGCAGGAGGACATCGAACCAAAGGTCAACAGACCTGCTGTGATGCTTCTAATGGTGTCCTATGACAGGAGCAGACTGGATAGCCAGCATTTCAGGACACTCACTCCACCAACAGCTTGCCTGTTCTGCACCAGCTTCTACTCAATTAGCAATTAAAAGTGAGTTAGGAGTGACCAAACAAAAGCATAACTCCCCAGCCTGAGCCTTTGCTAACTGGACGTGCCCAGTTCAAAATATTTCATGAAGTATATAGCAGAAGTGCTTCAGTGACCTTCACTCAGACTTCTTTATTCTCAAATGCAAAAGGGGATCTTGTCAAATACTGCAGAAACAAGCCAGTAAGTTCTAAGAGATCCCTTAGTCTGAGCAGAGAGAGGCTGCAATTATTGTGGACACTTAAAAAAACCCAACCAACCACTCAAAAAAAACTAACAAAAAAAACCAAATCAAAAATGCTGTTAAAAGATGAACAGTTCCTGGGAAAGGCTGCCAGGTCTGAAGAGCCTTTAGCAGCCTGGCAGTCCTGCCCACAACACTACAGCTTGACACGAAAGTCTTTGCTTCTGCTGCCCTGAGGACAGTTTCATTTACTTTCCTTTAAATCTGGAAAATAGGTCGCTTTTCTTCTTGTACTTCTATCAAACATCGGGTAGCAGAATTTACCTGTACTTCATAGGAAAACAAGCACAAAAAGGGCAGAGATGACAGACTAGATCCCCTCCATACAAGGCTTCATTCATTACAGCGAGCAGCATTGATCCAAATACCTTGGACCATTTCATCCCTGCTGCAAGAGATGCGGCCTGCCAGCTCCTTTGCAGATAACATAGCTACATACTTAGGGGCTCCATTCAGAGTCTACACCTCCTCCCTGAATGAAGCAGCCACTTGGTCAGCTCTCCCCAGTCTCTGGGAATAGCCCAGCACAGAGCAGTCAACAGCTCCCATTGCCTCTGTAAGGGATGGAGAATCTCCCAGCTCATCTCCTGCACCAGTGAAGCCAGGAGTGTGACAGACACCTCCACTCCGTGCATGTACATGGGGTTTGGACCAGGAACAGATATGCGAAGGAACAGGGGAACACTGGAATCCATCTTCCAACTGCTCGCAGATAGACTACTTGTAGGCTGAGATATATTAATAATGTAATTTTTAGTCAGACTTTTCATTCAAGTGCTG
>NW_016690186.1:7216468-7227107 GCF_001604755.1 Lepidothrix coronata | reverse complement strand
TTTATCCACTTCTAGCAGGCACTCCACATATTTTGTAACAGTTTTTACATAAGAAAAGGACAAGGAAAAAGAAAAAAACACTCCCTCCTGGGTTTAGAAGGAGAGGACTTCTGTTTGCCAGAACCATGCTGGTTTATTTGAATGTAAAGTTAAACAAATCCTTACAAATGGTGTTCAGATTTGAGTGGGAAAGAAACCAACAGGTAACTTTCTTCTTGGACCAAGTTTGCAATTTGTCCAATAATCTTCTGGTGAGAAGCAACACTAGAAAACAAGCATTGATAAAATCTGACTGTTTTGTTTGCAAGGTAAGATCCTATCAGCAGTACCCGAATAAAGATTAATGTCTTGAATTGCAGTTGTATCTGAAGATTTTAAAGACCCATAAAAAGGTAGACTTCAGTGGGATAACTGGGAGGTTGTCATGAACTGTCACAATTTGAGAAACGGCTTTTTCTTCTTTAGATTTGACTCACAAACTGAACAAAAATAAGCCTGTACTGCCTTACTTGAAGTCAATTTATACTCCAGTTTGAATAGCACCTGCCCTTGGGTATGTTCCAGAAGAACATCTACCTTTCCACAAAAGGAGGCTAACACCCATCGTAAAACTTCTAGAGGCACATTAGATGTCTGTTCCCCCCCCAGCAATTTCACCCTTAGAAGTAGAAGGAACGCTGCCAGTTACAGCCTGTGCTGAGGAAACATGAGTTATAATTTTACCCTGGGAAAATTGCTGAACTGGGAGCTTCTGGTGTGGCATAGGTCTTGCCTTCGCAATCCAATGGTTCTTTTGATTCAGAGAGGCTTTGAAAGGGTGGTGATGAAAAACATAGCCTCTCCCTTTGAATCAGCCAGCTGCCTGCTTCCCTCTGCACTTTTAAATTTGGTTTATTAATTTGCCTAGGAGCAGAAAGAAATAACACTGACCCATCTAGAGAAGATATGTCCAAAAATGTATCAAAGAACATTATCTATTTCAGGCTGACCACGCAGACAACAAAACCCCCAACTTTGTACTATCCAAAGAATTTTGTATGTAGAATCACCTTACCAGGCTTAAGAAAGTCTCTATTAGCTCTTCTGGCCATATGAAGAGGAAAGGGACAAAATACAAGGATCTGATAAAACCATGTCTTTGAAATGTTCTAAACACACAAGAGCTTTAAGCACTCTCCAGATGTTTCTTGCAGCAACCAATAATAAAATATTCTCAGATGGAATTGCAATTTTGAAGACATTGCATCCACTTGGTAATTATGAGACTAGCTAGTAAAACAGACAGCTTCATCTATAACCTGACTGCAGAAAAAAGGCACAGAAGTGCTTTAAAGCCATACACTTTTAATTATCTAATTTATTATGAAGATGTAAAAAACCCCACAATTTTGACAGTTACAGCTCAGTCTGGTAGAGAACTGGAAATAGGGTGTGAAACTGTAATCTTATATTATACATCCCTTGCTCCAGTATTGATGAAACACCATGGGCAAAAAGAACTGACATTTAGGAGCTCTGTGTCACTGCTCTGTTTTCTTCCTGTCTCATCTACTTCCCCTCCCAACAAGTCTCTAAAGCTGAACTTAGCAAAGCAACATCACTGTCTCTCAGAAATGATAATCTATCAAAACCCCAGCAGAGGGACAGAGACTGCCGAGAGGGAGAACAGTGCAAGGAAAGGGTAAAAGTTGAACTTGCTGAGATGATGGGCTTTTTTCGAAGTCTTTGTTAAGACAGACTGCAATAGGGAGTGTTTACCCATCTCTACGATGATCCCATGCATTTCCAGGGCTAGCTGGGATTTTTTCCTCTCCTCTCATAACTCCCATTGAAATTATCAGCCTACAGATTTCACAGCAAGCAGGAGAATGAAAAAACCCAAACACTATCACGAGAGAAATCGTATTATCATTACCTATTTCAAAATGCTTGTGGGTTACTTAATACCTTGGGACAGGCAGCATAACACCACACAGGTGCTCACTGTATGGGGTCAGGAAACAGCCTTCTGCTAAAAATACACATATGAGGCAACACACAGCACCTCTCCCCAGAGCTCTGGAAACAGGCTATCCATGTGGTGCATGGGACCTGAACCCAAAACCATAAGAGACCCAGATACTGCTCTATCCCCACCCCATAATAAAATCTGTCCATCTTTGGAATTTAAATCCCTTAGAGCAGCCGGTATGTTTTTGTGGCTGGTAGGAAGGGGCTGAAGCCCTGAATTAAGCTAAATACAGGTGTGGCTAAATTCAAAAAGCTCCTTCAAAGCAGTAGTGCACAAAGGGTTTTACTTCATTTTACCTCTTTTTGGGCGTTTGAAGTTTGCTTAAATGTTGGAAAAGTATTTAGGGATGAAGGGGAAAAGGGAATGGTGAGCATATGACTACGGGGGTCACGCAGCAGTTTTTTTTTGTTAGTGTGAAGGGCAGGATTCAAGGAAAGAAGAACGCAGGAGTCTCCTCTGGCAGGCAAACAGAGTGCTTGGCAAGACAACGACCATATGGCATATGAACAAAGCATATTTTAGATTTGGTTCGTTTGATTCCATTATATGTAAAAGATACTCTAAGATCCATGGCTAAGAAATACAATTTTGATTATTATTGTTTTCAAACCTGTAGGGATTTCTCCAAGTAGTCATTGTAGCTCATATGATAAACACATCCATTTGGCAGCTAATTTTAGCATTTTTTGCCCACAAGGGTGATTAACCCTGAATCTATATAACCATGTGCTAACAGAAGCCATCATTGCCCCCGCCAACCTCATGAAGCAGCAATCCACTATTTAATTGTAGATGAACAATCTCTGCTAACCACCTCAGCAAACACTTTATATTAGAAGGTTTTTACTTGATCCGACGCCAAAACAGATCGTACATATAACCTTAGAAGAGTGGATGAAGTTTACATTACATGCAATATGCACTTCCTTGGACTGCACGGCCTGCTTCTAAATCTGCACTTATTCTTCTCTGGTCATTACTAAAACACAAAGAATCAGTTGTTGGGCAACAAAAAGACATGAATATATTTAAAGAAGCAGAAAAGTCTATGCCTGTCACTCAATGAGAAATGCCTGTCTCACTTTCTCTATCTATTGGCTTTTATTGCCTCCAATGTACAACACATTTCAGTAAAACTGAAAATAACACATTAGCATAAACTGATAGTAGATATAGCTATGTTATGGGACAGCTCAAAATTCAAACAACATCTGTTTCAACAAGAAAATGAAAGATAAACATAATACAGTTATCTCCAAAACATACAGAAATCAAGTGAGACAACTCTGGACACAGACTGTCACTTGCCACAGCTGTGGCAACCACCATAAGCATGTAGATATGAAGGAAATGTCTCTTTTGTTAGGCTCTTCTCTAACGGGGCTCTTGGAGAAGCTGGCCCTTGCCAGAAGGCTCAGATCAGGTAATTCAAACTGCTGATGAGGCACTAAGCTTTATATGAACTTATGCTCATTCAAAATAAGACTTGAAATTTTTTGTTGGGTTTGTGGGGAAGCAGGGGAAGACTTCATTTACAAACTCACTGAATATCTTGAGTGGTAAAAACCAGTAAGACCATGCTGCTAAGAGTAAACATCTTCTATAGGCCCAAACTGACAGTTTTGAACTACACTTGTTTTCTGCAATAGAGAAGAAAACAACTTTAAAGAAGGATCAAGACTGAGGATCAAGACTGGGGAAAAAAGATCTAAAAAAAAAATGAAAATCATTTAAAGAGCAGTTTTGAGTATCAAAAGTATGAGAAGGTGTCAGGTACAGACAGCCACCGAGTATGATGAAATAAATTTTTAAAACCATATGCAAAAAACCCACCACATTCCAGTAGAGACATGAAAAGTGGAAGAAACCATCACAAGAAGAAGAGCTGACAGGTAAAGGAGCAGATAAAGGGACAATTGTAAGGGACACATGACACATTTGGCGTCTTTAAAGACCAATTCCAGATAAAGTCTGGGAGATAACTGCAAAGGATTTTATCTGGAACCATGTAAGTTTGAGCGAAACATCAGGAAGGCCTTAGAGCTTGTGTCTCATTTCATGCTTGTCCTCCTGCTGTTTTACTTGATGCTTGTCTCCTATCCAGGAGCAGTGCAGGAAACCATCAGCTCCCTCCCTAGTGTGGAAGGGGAGGAAAGCAGAGGCCAAGGCACTAGCATTCCTGGAAAGGGTAAGGAAAGGGGGCAGGCACACCAAGTGAATGTTGGTAGTGGGAAAACCAATCTTTTGGAACAACAAAGCCCTGCAAGAAAAAGAAAGGAGCAAACAGAAGAAGGAGGAGGCATTAAATTTGGAAGAGTGGAGAAAAGGGGGGGGGGGTGTCAAAAAAAACCCAAAAGAAGCCCTCCAAAAATGCCAAACATTTAAGTTGACAGGTCTCCCCTTCAGAACAAATATTTGAGAAGCTTGGCTTCAGCAACAGAAGAACTGTAATGTCAGAAATAAAAGAGCATTTGAAATAAACAGGAAAGGTTTCGGGGCTTTTCTGGTGATCATCTAGTAGACTGTAGCAGAACTTAAGTTCAGCAACAATTCCTGAATTTTAGATTGTCTCAGCTATCTTCCATCCCATTACAAACACATTCAACTGAACGCTTGACTTCTGATGAACACCAACCTAGAGTTCAAAAACTGAAGGGGAATAGCTTGAGGAGAGGTTTATCTGTGTGGAGAGGGGTTAGAGTGGAAGGATGTGATGCAAGATTGTTTTGTTTTTCAGCAAAAACACTAACCCTCATCATTTCCACCTCCTCTGCCTTGCACAATGAACAGAAATTCAATCCGGAAAGCAACAATGGGGGTGGGTATATGTGCACCTTATTCCACATATTTGACAAGCAGTGTGGAATGAGGTGTGGCAAGAAGTGGAATTCCTAACTCCAGCCCTGGTCAGGAAAGACAGCTAGATGCCAACCACGCCATGAAGGTCTTGTCATCTAAAATTCAAGTAAGGTGCTGAGAAGCCCAGCACTTTCTCATATTGAGGTGTGCCACAGATACAGAAAAAATTTATATTACAGTCACAGGGTTTGATAGCCACAGGAGTCTTGCCTGCCACACATTCGCTTCAACAAAACCTCTTAACCCATCTCGCAGTGATGAGCATTACAAAGTGTTCAGCAGGAAGTAGTTTCACCAAGAATAATACACTCCTGCCAACACCAACTTCACTTGACCAGAAGCAAGTCTGGAAGTTTCTAGGATGCTGACGTTGTGGTATCTAGTAATAAGGACGGAGGTTCACCTAAGTCAGGGCACAATGAAGCAAGCCAGGAAGTTCATCTGGGACTAAGAAACCCAGCAGAAATCTGAATGCATGGCTGAGCTTAAGCAGTAGCAGTTACATCAGAAATGGTTTTAAACACAAAAAGGGAATGGAAGACAAGCAGATAAACTCTAATACTCACATGCAAATTAGAATCAATGATGACAATTGATTTTTATAAAGGGTCTAATGATACAATGTCAACTAATTCTTCCCATCTGAAGCCTGGCACCATTTAGTATATTTAATTCAAAAAAACCCCGAGTGCATTTTTTTTCTTCTCCCCTTCTTCTGGCTCTTTTGCCATGCTGACGCTTGTTTGCATTACATCTATTTTGAGCTAAATTAAATAGGAGAAGCAGAGTTTTGATTCAGTAGTAGCAATAAATGGGGTTAGCCTGGCATTGATCTGTGTAAAGGGGCCAAAGCTAGGACTGCCAGAAGCAAAACATGGCCAGTGAACTCTACAGCACCAAGAGTGACCCTGCAGCTGAATTCCTAGCCCTGATTACAACAGAAAGAGACTTGCTTTCCTGAACAAAGAGTATTTCAGGCAACAGATTAGCAAGAGAAAGTCTACTTGCAATGGCAGACGGAGGAAACTGACCAAAAATAAGAATCACAGCACAGTTTGGAGGATGTTAGAAACCTTCTGAACAGCGCAAAACAAATGCCTGCCTTGCACTATATTTTTTGTATGCCCTCATGAGGCCCAAATGCTGAAAAAACGGTATTTTTCTTTTGCATCTCAGTTAAATAGCTTTAAGTTAGTGAAGTGTACAGTGGGGAAGATGAGCCAAAACCACACTAAGGATAGCATACTGAAAAAGTTCCCTGGCAGACTAAGAACATTTGTCTTGCAGCCCTACAGAAAGGGCAATCACATTTACTCTAAGAGAAAAGGCCCCTTTTATAAATCATGCTTTAAATTCAGCCTGCAAATCTGTACAGAAGGAGAATTTCACAATCCTTAGGAAACACGGATCAAATTTGCTCGCTCTCTGGGTGTTTGTGCTGTTGTGCAATGCCAAACAGCGAGAGCACAGCAGTAAATCTGGCCTCATGACTACCAAGTTTAATCACGGTGTATCTACAAGGGAGAACAAAGTGCCTCTTATTCCTGCTGCACTGTGATCCCTCTGGATCTCAAACCAAGCAGGGTCAGTTCAGGCCAGCATTTGACTAGAGGCCAGCAGAGCACTGGAATCAGCTGCTTCCAAGGTTGAAGAAAGCTCTCACCTCACCTCTGGTGAGACCACATCACACAGGAGAAGCACACAAGATGTTGGGCACTCAGTCATCCCCATCAGCACCTTCAGTCACTGCTCCTAATGCTCTGGCAGGTCTGCTGGCTATTCACAGGTCCTGTACACAGCAAGAAGCTGGTGAGAAGCATAGCACTGCCAAGTGATCCGAGACTACTGAGCAGCAATGCTTCCTATCCTCATTTTTTTATCCAGGACAGTTGGGTGATATGGTGTTACCTGCCTAGAGCTCACCTTTGCTGGAAATCCTGAGTCAGGGCTGACTCTGAGCAGTGCAGCCCGCTCCTCGTGCTGGCTTTGCCAGGAGCAGTGGGGATCTCATCCCCCAGAGCAGTAAGAAAAACAAAGGATCATTCATCATCACTGCTTTGACTTTTAACCTATTTTACATGAGCATTTCCTTAAAAGCAAGGACCACAAAATATTGAGCCAGGTCAATCCTTGTTTATAAGCTATTAAAGGCCTTCAGCCTTTTTTTCCCCACACAAAGCCCCATAAGAGATTTTTGCTTGCTGCTTTACCAAGGGGCAAGGTGGGAACCCACAGAGGAAAGTGAGAGAGATTTAAAGAGTCTGTCAGTGTACTGACAGCCTGCAAAAAATTAAGTCAGAAATCTGCAAGACATCACCTTGTTTTTTTAATGCTACTCATTTGGCTTGCCACTCTTATTAAGAGTTGATTACATCCTTCTCTTGAGTTTCGTGGTGGCTGCAATGTCAGAACATGGGACATGTGGTTGTCATAACTGGGAACTTGCTGACTGATTTATGAGAACTTACAAACCCCAAAACCAGAAATTTTTTATTATTCACTTACATTCTGAATGTTCTTTTCACATTTAATTGAATAAATCTTGAGCTAATGAAAGTTTATTTCTAGTTCAAAATTCAGTTTCCCTTCTGTAGAAGGGTGCCTAAGCCTGATATACCTTTGCTATAGAAATCACCCCACAATATCTTCCAAACAGATCAAGTTCAATATACTTACATTGGTAACAGCATCTTAAGTTGTCATTTTAACTGTTTAGCGGGCATTGAGCCATGTCAAATAGATCAGTTCATTATTAAAAGTGGCAATTACTGTAAATTACACTTTTCATAAGAGCAACTACCTAAGCTTTAAATATGTTATGATACCTCCCTGACCATTCCCTTTAAATGAGGATAGCTGAGGGCTTAGACATCATCATGCAACAAATAGCCGTGCAATTTCGGACTACTCTTTTTTAACCACTCCTCTCCCCAGGGCTACCACCCCCATGGCAAAACTGGCAATACAGACTACATGCTCCTGCCTCCTCTGTTCCAGTTCACAGACTAAGTATGGCAACTCAATTTGCTGGTGACAATGACAGCACCCAAAAAATAATACCTTGACCAAGGTTTGCTGTAGCTGCTGAAGTGCAGGCACACAGTTCCTTTTGCTGACTCCACAAGGGAGCAAAAGCCTTCCACAAAGGAGGAGGGCAGCCGAGGGCAGTAACATCAAGCTAAGATTTGCCAGGGCTTGTCTGTCAGAGGACAAAGTTTTTCATTTTAACCACTTTTGGCACATTCCACATGCAGTATTTTCAGGAGCTTTCTAGGATGTTTATGAAACAACTGCAAGGTAGGCAACTAAATAGATGGCGGCACAAAGAATTCCTTCCCACATTCCTCTCCCATGCTCTTACCATTGAAATAAATGAAGATGTAGTTTATGTTTCTGTAATTACAGTTTGTATAAAGGAGAGCAGGTTGCTAAGTTATGGTAAGGAGCCCGTATGCAGATTTTACCGAATAAAAAGACCAGTCAAAACATTACTCAGAGGGAATCCACACTCTGATATCATCCAGCATAAAACGACCTACTTTTAAACTACTCACGTTAATCAAACCAATCAACTGGAAATTGTTCTTATGAGAGCTATTTTAACATAGGTGACATTCAGAACACTGTCAGGTTTCAGTCATTTAATATTAAGTACCAAAAGGATAATATTACAGGTTTGCTTTATGACATTTTTGTACCATATATCATCTGTTGTTTGCTTCTAATCCCGTGTTTCCTCCATTTAAATTCTTACAGTATTTATATAGCCTTGTAAAACTCCAGTACAAAAGAATAAGCAACAGGAACTTTTCCCCATACATTACTTACCAACTTAACTATGTAATGCGATGTGAAAGGTTTATGCACACCAGCTGGATCTCATTACAGCTAACTTTCTGTCTTTTTAAAGTGTACTTTATCTGGAATATTGAAATCACTAAGAATTTCACTTAAAAATATGTTGAGCTGGCATACACACAAGTTCCTACTGCAGGATGCTAACTCATTCAATAGGTTCACAAGTCAAGCTTGTGGACGCTAATTTCTGAAGTTTAAAATGCATCAGCTCCAATTTAAATATCTGAAGCCAACAGAACACCTCAGCTTAATTCAGTCTTCCCTTCTAAGCATCACAGTAATCAGAGACACTACTCCTTGTATAGTAAGAAAACCAGCAAGAAAAAACAGGAAAGGAAAAGCTGCAAGATGGCATTGGTATCACCTTTCTACTGATTGGTGCTAAGACTCAGAGGTACGGCAGCTTTATATAGCAAGATACATCTAAAACGCAGGAGTCTGAGCTGGGATGATTTCAGCAGCAAGACCATCAAAGAGGTTACTAAATACACAGATGAACCAAAGCAAGCTTGTCAAACAATTTGGTATTACCAGTTGAGAAATTCCTGTTCAATCGTGAGGCAAGAATTGCGGTTTAATAAAAGCATAGAACAAAACCGAGCATAAAAAAAATCATGTGCAGTGATTTTATTTTTGTTGTATATTTGACTGTAATTACTGTCTTAAGTACTTTAATTGTCTGGCATCTCCTCAAGTGCCTTGCCTGTGGGGAGGGGAGGCAGGGCAGTTTATAGTTTGTTATTAATGAATGAAGTACAAACAAGTTTACCTTGTCTGTAATCAACATTCCCATCAAAACAGTTTGAGAGGAAAATGTAAAGGGGTCCATTCATCCCATGGACCCAATGTGACTCTGTTAATATCTGCTTTTTAATGATTAATGTGCTTCTGCCATGTCACTTCCACCTCAGAGGGGAAAGTGGCAGACATGTTTATAACACTTGCGTGAGAAGCACCACCTATGTGTCCATTGCTGTTCTCTTCTACAGACATCTGCTCTTGGCCACTAACTTGGGGATGGGGTATGGGGACAGCCCCATATGACCTTCCTTGCATGCATTCTAGGTTAAAAAAGGGGATGTGCAGGTGAATCTGTAGGGTCATTTACAATAGGTCTGGAATGATGCACTTCCAGCCCATCTCCACTGTAAATAAATTTTGCCTGGAGTAGAAATGGAGTGGAGGGAAACAAGAATGAATGACGAGAAGAAGCCCATATAGAATAAAATAAAATATAATTGTCTGCTTCATTAAGAAATTATTAGAGCCAAGAAGCCATAAGTAAAAGTCAGTGGAGTGATACGAAGAAGATGGTAAAGCCAGGAGGATGGAGAAGCAAATTGCTATTTTTCACAATTAGTAAAAGACACAAAGAGTACAAATTTGGCCATTAGTCTTGTTTTTCCACTTGGTATAGAAGCCTGCTGCTTTTAGATAACATCACATCCACAGCCCAGCAGACCATCCAGATAGCAAGTGTACCACTGGCAGAGCAAGCTTTCTCTTGTGGCTGTCAGCCTGTCCTGCCTGTCAGGAGCTCACCTCTGGGGCCAGAGCAGCTCTTCACCACCCAGGCTGCCAACAAGAGGGACAATCAGCGTGAGTTCTAGTGGCCTATATTGCAAGGATACTTGTCCACTAATTTTCCTCACAAGTCACCAAAAAATGTACTTTAAGAACAGCTAACAACTTTCTCTTTTTACAGGTGGGCACTTTCCCCACCCCCAGCCCCTTCTTGGACTAGATTACTAGTGCAAGCAGAGTAACATCACAGTCATGTAGCCTGTATACTCTTTATTGCCTTTCATCAGCTGGTGCACTGTCCAACACTGTCACCTCCTATCATGGTACTGTCTTGCTGGCATACAGGTAGCACACTTGTTGCTCCAGGGAGGCTCTATGTTGTGGTGG
>NW_016690186.1:7169165-7216458 GCF_001604755.1 Lepidothrix coronata | reverse complement strand
CCAGAGCAGCTCTTCACCACCCAGGCTGCCAACAAGAGGGACAATCAGCGTGAGTTCTAGTGGCCTATATTGCAAGGATACTTGTCCACTAATTTTCCTCACAAGTCACCAAAAAATGTACTTTAAGAACAGCTAACAACTTTCTCTTTTTACAGGTGGGCACTTTCCCCACCCCCAGCCCCTTCTTGGACTAGATTACTAGTGCAAGCAGAGTAACATCACAGTCATGTAGCCTGTATACTCTTTATTGCCTTTCATCAGCTGGTGCACTGTGAAACACAGCTTCTTACTTTCATGGTACTGTCTTGCTGGCATACAGGTAGCACACTTGTTGCTCCAGGGAGGCTCTATGTTGTGGTGGTCACTTCTCATGTACTTTTTTTTCCACAGTAAGACACAATTTTCAAGTCACAACATGTATGACAGTTTCTCCAAAGCACAATCCTACTGTTTCTACAACAGTGCTCAAAGCACCCCACCATTGCAAAAAAGCAGATATTGCTGATCAGATGAACACTTCCCCTTGAATAAGTTTCTGATAAAGTGCATAGCCATGTATTTTGATGTAGCTGCATATATAAAGCATGGAAGTAGACCCTGTAAATATTGATTTGAGTCTCCTACTCATGAAAATGCATAGGAAGAAACTTGACAGAAGAAAGATGTGAAGAGAGTCTGTAGAGAAGTTTAAAATATATTTATTTAAAAAAAAGTGAAGTACAGTTTGATAGCAGCTTAACTTCTTCTCAAGAATGGCTTGCGAAAAGCTAGCACCCAGCCATCTACCACCAGAACCAATGAGAAATTCCTGGCTGCTCAGAGCTATGACACTACGTTTTTTTCCTTAGGGAAAAAAGTGTTTTGATCAAGCACACCACCAAGGCATTTAAGGTTTTCATGTAACGTGAACTGACTATACAACAGAAATACAGGCATTAACATACACAGAATAGACTAGCATACACAAGCCATTTTGGATGCAGACAGCTATTCATGCAAATAATTCAACAACCCTACTATTCCACTAGGAAACAGAGTCAGATAAACATGGGAAAAAAACCAAGACTTTCCAACTGTTTCCCCTCAACCATGTACACTTCCTACATGCCCTCCCACCACAGAGTGGAGCTGCTCTCTCTGTTTGGCATCCAGGTGGGATGAAGCTGTCTTTGAAAGCAGGAACCCACTGGGGTTCTTCTCAGGAATTTTATGAAGTATCTTAAAGATTAATAGAGTATATTACAAGCTTCTGCAGTGCTTTGATCAAAAATATGTTTTTGCAACCTCCTCAGTGAGTTTTAATACGATGTGAATGAGAAATTGATCTGGACACTTTAGTTTACAAGGAGTATTTCAAGTAGCTTCAGGAAACTACTTTACTGTCCATTAGGCATAAAACTAAACACAATGTTACAGGCCATTTTACCACTGTGCTGACAGGGGATTTCTTTCAGAATACGCACCCAAGAACCAATGACTACTCTGACACAAAACTCTACAGGAAATCTACGCTGGCTTAAATGTCACATTTTTTAAGGTTAAGAAAAAAAACTTTAGATTTTAGTTCCCATAAGAGGCAATAATACAATGTACTTAATTTAAGTACTACTTATTTTAACTGACTCTAAAGTTGAAGAAAACTAAGACTTCCCTCCCTGCCCCTTCACTGTTCTTTTACATTTTCCTCTAGCATTTCTAATTTAAAGAAAAAAAAAATGCACAGTTCTTCTTCACCATCCCTCTGGTCTATCTTTTCCTTGATCAAATTTTGTTTCAGTGCAACTACTACATTTTTTATTTAGTATTAGGAGAGAAGGATTTCCCCCCTGCTAATTTTTTCCTCCCATTTCAGCCCATCTCCAAACAGAGACATTATTTCTTACTCCTTGAATCCATTAAACTAGTCCAGCAGAAGCACACTGGTATACAAAATTAATCTGGTTCCCAAACAGATATGCTGCAACAAGGTAGTTGATAAGGTTTTGTCACCCTGCCTTTCCTCTCCTCATTTTCCATTTCAACTTATTACTTCCATCTTTTTCTTCTCACAAAATTTCCATACTCTGCATCAAAATTCTGCTAACACTGCTATTCAACCCTTGCTTTCTGGCCTCCAGATAGGTTGGAAAGCTCATATCTGCTCTCCTACCCTCCTAAAAATAGGTAACCGCTATTCCAGACCACTATCATTAATGGTAAAGAGAATAAAAGGTTTTCAGATTAGGGCTTTTTGATTTTATAAAGATTGGGGAGGAGGGACCAAAAAAAAAAAAAAGACATTTTAGTTTTTTCTTACAGCATTGGTTCCCTTTTTGGGAGGAAAGCCTGAGAAGACCTGCAGAGTCCTGAGCAGTGGGCTGGCAGCAGCAATGCCCATCATCCCCGTGGCAGGGCTGTGTGGTCACTGCTCAAGTGACTTTTGGTTGGAGCCTGAACCAACTCCCTACAGGAGAGATGGGGCCCCAGAGGACTCACCATGCCAGGCTGCTGCTGTGAGGGTTAGGGTAGTAGGGTAGCTGCTGCAGCTCTATTGCTGGAAACCTTTACAGAACAATGCCAGAACACCACCATACCAGAGCATTTTACAGCAACTAACATTGGTAAGATCATAAACTTGTAGCAAAAAAAGTGTCCAGTGGAAGCAGTGTAGCACTTTACAGAAATAGAAATGCCTTAATAAGTTACAGTAGTCAGCTAAGCTGCCAAACACAGAAGGAGGAGAAGTGTGTTTTGCTGTTTTAGCAAAAATTTGGACATGGGCCTTGTGAAATCAAAAAAAGAAAAAAATATTTATCAGCTATTATATTTTTTCCTGGAAAGATACAGATTTGACCTGATGCTTTGGTACCTCTCAACAATCAAAACAACATACATGAACTTCTGAAAGTATCTGCTGCATGTTTTACATGACAGCAACAGTTAGTACAGTATCATTACCCTGTACTGCAAATCTAACGTACTATTATATTCATGATCCCAAATATGTCCATTAGCACTTTGCAAGCTAATATACCATACTGAGAAAAACTGACTCGTTAAATTTCTACTTTAGCACAGGCTTAAGGAATCTTTTCTTAATGAATTACAAGAGTAAACTTTGAAGGGTTGAATTATCCTCCTCTGTACCACGAGGATAATTTTACCAGTTACAGAGTAGTCTAGTGCTGCTTCCATATACCAGTACAACATATTAGCAACTCAACTAATACTATATTGAGTCACTGTACATTTTACATGCAACACCCATTTTGACACATTTGTAGTTTCTAGTTACAATAAACTTGGTTTTCCATTGTTGTTTTTTTTTAATTCCTTATTTTTGATACTTTTCAATGCCTAAAAGTGAAGGGCTTGTATCTAAAAGTACTTTCAGTGGAAACATTTGCATTCAAATCCTACATAAAAGATACCAAAAAGACTCAGTATTTTACTTGAAACCAACTGACAAATGCGGGTGCATCTCAAAAATAACACACTAAAAGTCCCCCAAAAAAGATAACTTGCAAAGAGATAAAACCAGTAATAGTGTTGCTTTGGAAGTGTGTCAAATGCCCCAAAAAGAAAAAAAAACTACAAAGTTCTGAAAGAACATAAAAGTTGTTTCTGCTTTTCAAAAATCAAACTGTAACTGTGTTACACATACTGCTTTGGATTGGCAGCAGCTTCAGAAAACTGATTTTGCAGCAGTTTGAGTCTGACACAAGCCACGTTGGTCCCACTCTGCCTATTTTATTTTCAAATGGTACTTGTGCAAAAGAGCCAGATTCAAAGGCTGAGGGATTTTGCATTGCCATCCCTGCTAAGGAATATCACTTTTTAAAGTGTTTGTGCTGAAGGAAAAAAAAAATCGTATTCCTACTAACATCAGTCAGTTCTAGAGAACCTAGTTTTCCTCACCTGGTTTCACGGACAACATAACTTTGTGTTATCCATTTTGCCTCAAAGAACAGTTCCTTTTCCACTCTCAAGTTTGCCAGTCACTGATCAGTGTGTAATTTCAGAGGAAGTGGTGGGTTTTTTGAGAGAAACTGTATTTTCAAAGGGATAATCAGCAAGATACCTACTTAAGGGTTACTGAATTAAGAGGCACGACAAAGTGTAAAATAGACTGAAAAGCTGAACAGTTATTTCTGAACTGCTGATTAGCCAAACTTCACAAGCTTAGAGCATCTTCTTACTTTCCCCCAATCCCCTAAAAAGCATTTTAAAGAATTGAGCAGGTTTTTTACATTTTAAAGAAATGTAAACCTGGTTTTGCTATAGTCTAGGGAGAGTTTCCAGAAACTAGTGTATTATGACAAGAAAGACACAGCATGTTTTCTAAACCCAAGATGGAAACTAATACCAATCAATTTGATAAAGGCTTACAAAAAGCATCACTTCCTGATCACCACAAACAGCCAGTACTGCTGTCATAGCTGAGATGAGGAGGAAGAGCTGAGATGAGGAGTCACAAGCATCCTTTCTGAGTAGCCAATGCTGCCAGTTATAAAATTATTAGAAACACTGGGAAACGCTCAAAAAGGCAACCAATTTAAGCATGTTTCCTCTTTATCTGAATTTCACACACCATTCGTACTACAGACACAGGATTCTGTTAGGACATCTGTGCTCCCATTTACACTTTCCAACTTGTCGACCCAGCTCTCAGTTATGTCCTCCTAATTTGGCATCAAAACTAGGTGGGTTAATTACAGCACTTCAGATGACTCACATACTTCAGAACCAGACGATTTCAATACAAGGGAAGGAATTTATCAAGCGTGTCACAGGTAACAGCCAGCCCTTGTAAGAAGGGAGGGAGGAAGGAAGGAAGCTATTTAAGTCCACTTCACTTTCCTTGCTTCTCCTCTTTCCCCCATTTCAGGAACAAGAAGAAAATAGTCTCAACCCACTCCAAGTAGAAATAAGGTGAGGAGGGCAATGTGAGCTGATTTCCCCTTTTCTTTTGTGCTAAACCCACACACCTGTGCTCACCACATGCTTCCGCTGCTGCTTCTCCAGGGGAGCCATAAGCCAGAGGATGCTCGGTAATTAACCACTGATGCTTTCCTATTGAGCCCAAGAGTTTCGGTGCTGTTCCTTCAGGTGCACTGCAGACACCTCATCCATGAAACAAGAGCTCACACCAGCAAGGCGAGGACAAGCTTCCCATCTGGTCACCCTGGATCAGTGTAAGAGCTCCGTATGATTATACTGGGCCTTAATAACTCAAAGTCAAAGCATCAGACACAGTATGCTGCCCTTACTGCAGGCCAATCTCCCTCTGCCACTTTTGAAGCCTACTAGAAACATACAGAGCAAAAACAACACGGCAAAAGAAGCAGCTATATATATATATCGCTGTGGTGAGTAAAAGCTCAGGATTAAGCTGAAGGGTGTTGAGAAATCAGCCTTGAAATTTTTCCAGAAATGTTTAATTTTAAATATACATAAATGGACACACATCACAAAAAAAAAAAAAAAAAGGAGCTTAAAATAAAGCAGTGTTTTAGAGGAGTCATTCACTTATGCATTACATTTCTGACAGACTGACACAGAAGTAGTAACAGCATACACAGGTGCCAACTTGCAAAGAAGCCTGAGAGCTGTGGCTCCATTAGAGCTACCAAGCATAAGAGTTTCAGCTACCCATCCTCTTCCTCCCCCCACTCCCCATATCAAAAAACAAACTAAAACAAATGATAGCATCATCAGATCTGGTCCCTGGGCACTTTAAGGAGGAGAGTGGGAAATGAAGTGCTGTGCTAGAAGTAAGTTCAGCTCAGAAATCACCCCAGCACTTCCATAAGACTTCTGAGATATGAAAACAGAAAGAAAGCCAAAATTCAGCTTCACACCTCACCTCCCTTAAAGAGATTTCTGCCCTCCTCCCTTTGCACAGAAAAGTGCTCTAGCCTGTGATACCTGAACAGCACCTACCAACCAACCTCCCTCCCACTGTGAGCTACCCCCACTACCAAAAAAGCTACACTCAAACCCCATCTCCTACCCCTTGGGGAAGGATCAGTTTCATACAGCCGGTACCACTGTTCGAAGAGAACTGATTACCTCTTGCCAAAAGCTACACAGTAATTCATTATCCAGACTACATGACCCATTTTTAAGTACCAGAAACACCTCAGAACACTCAGGCTAGGACTTTAAGCAAATCAGAAGTACCAAGAAGGTACCAGTTCAGGAGTGTGCTATACAGAGCAGATGTGTCCTAAACATACAGTGAAAAAAGAAAATGTCTTCATACATGGGTGAAGTGAATAGAGTTTTAAAATTTCACTCCAATTCCATTTTATTAAAATGATCTGTCCTAGCTACAGAAGTATACAGATGCATACAACTGGTCACATATCAATTAACTAAGAATCTATTAGAAAGGTATATATTGCATCTGTGCACTACAACTTTGAATACTTCCAATACTAGAAATTGCATTTACAAGACAAAGGCACTTGTCCTTACAGGGGATTAAGTCCTTAGTAAGTCTGAAGGTTTCCAGATCAACTAACTAAAACTGGCTCAGTGCAAAAGCATATGAATGTCTAAAAGCCCAGAAGAGCCACTTTTCCTTGTTGATAATCCCCAAAAAACAACCAGAACAGAATTCAATCATATGTCTTCCAATGTTACTTTTAGATCAAGGTATTATGAGAAATTCCAATCCCTTCCTTATTACCCCCTTCAAAAGCCTAGAAGAGACTTAGAAAGCACTCCCTGGAAACATGATTATATATTTTTACTATCACAACACTAATAAATCTCCTCTACATCAGATAAAATGCAGTTACCAACACTTGTCCCTTGAATCCAAAATATGATAAAAAATTATCTTGCACATACATATTTGGCTACATGCCCTTAACAATTTCCTTCTGAAAAGAAGGGTGCATTTATTGCTTCAGAAACAGAAAAGCAAAATAATAAAAAAGAAAGGACACAGGGCAAAAGATGAACAGAAGGACTTCGAAAGTGACTGAAAATCTACAACATCTCTAATTAGGTTCCAGCTTCCAACACAATAGTGGGGGTACCATGGTCTGTTATCAAGTTTATAGCCAAAGGCACAAGACAATACAACCCCACATTCAATTTAATTACAGCCTATGGCTTTTGCAGTACTGGTGTGTTTCAAAGGGTTTAAGCACTCATTTATTTCTACACCATACATGAAATAAGGCAGCTCTGTGTCATACAGACTCACCAATTAGACTGAACAGTTTCTGATCTCTTGCTCTCTAGAAGCAGAGCAGTGGGCAATGGGAGATCTCTTACAGAATAATCACAGAAGACTTCTTATTAAAAAAAAAAAAACAACAACAAAACAACCTCTCTGCTGCCTTTAAGCTTGTGCATTTTATCTTTCATGTGCACAGGGTAGTAATATAGTCATTTCACATTCTGTAGAATGTAAAAGAGTGTCAAAATATAGCAGCACTTCAATGATGCTGGTTTTGCTCTTAATTGTACTAAAAAGGTCATCTTCTGATCACCTCTTCCATTTCTACCTTCCCTGAAGGCAGGACCATCAAGTCCTCCAACTAGTTCACATGATGGAACTAAATAAAAGCAGTCTAATTTCTAAAAAGTAAAAATATTTTGAAAATTAAAGTGATAATAGAAGAAATCACCATCTGAAATAGTTACACAATTTATTACCTCCAACATATCATGTCAATGCAACCAAGAGGACCTACAAAGACAGTAGTGGACTTTTAAACTCCACAGCCACAATTCTAAGAGTGTGTATCAAAACACCATTCTTGGATCTTCTCTGAAATACTCTCCCAAGTCACCTTAAATCAACTCTCTCTCTAACAGCTGATTCAAAATGGACCAACTTCAGCCTAGGAAAGAAAAACCAGTTCCCTTCACTCCTTTCAGTGTAGGTACTGCCTCCAAAGCTGTATATGATATCATTAAGCTTATCTCTATTCTGCTTTTCTTGTACCCATCTTTGGAAAGATTCACATGCCTTCCAAGTCTCATGTTTGTTATGAGGAACACAGCCTGGGATATCCTTAAAAAGAATATATTCTTAAAAAGAAAAACTCTATCTCTCTTCAACAATCTTTAGAAGCACTCAGTTACAAACAGCACTGACTTCCACCAAATAGAGCAACAGCCATGATTCATAATTCATATGTTTCACTGTGGAGATTGACAAGAAAGCTATCTTTGGGGACCATACTTGACACCACTGCTACCCCACCCCCCTGCCTCCCAAGGATTTCAGAACAATTTTGATGACTATTGGCTATAACAGGTCCCTTCTACAGTTAATCACTTTCCACATCTCTAACTTAGTAGCAGATGCAAATCTCCTTACTTAAAACCCACAAGTACCAAAGTAACAAACAGTACCCTTCACAGTAGTTACAGTTTCTTAAAATGTAGGTTAAAGGTCCCTTAACCCCCATGTTTTTAAGATTTTAAGCTCAGTACTTCTCTTAAAAAAAAGACATCAAAAAATCCTGGATTTTCTTGCAACCTGGGATAATCCATTAATCAAAGAGAAGGGCACTAAGTAGGCAGTAGGGCAGCCAGCACTAACCTCTGAAACCTGATCAACAGCAGTACTGCTACAAGAACTTACAAGGTATTTAGCAGTCATAAGTCTTAATAGCTACTGTACTTTAAGCCCTTAAGATAGGGATATTGCTCCATGTATTACCCTTGTAGAAATAAAGCCTAGCATCCTAACACCACCATCCTAAGCATCCTTCCCTGAAGATGTCTGATGAGTTCTCCTGCCCAGTATACTGGGAAAGCACCTAGTGATGATTCTGGTTAGAGATATTTGTACAGAATGTCTTTTTTGTGGCCATTTAACAGAAGTGCAGGTTGTTCCCAGCTCAAAGATCAAGCAGAAGGATTCTTATCCACATCCAAAAACCAAGACTAAAAAGAGCTAGACTTACCAGCTACTTTTGATTTGTTCCCAGTTGTGCCTGCTGCTTACTCATATTCATCAGGTGCTACTGTTCTGCCTTTTGCAAAGAAGTCAGAACTACGGTTCTGGTTCGGGTCAAAGTAAGCCCTTCAAGGAGAGTGTAAGGCAACAAAAAGACATGTGCCAGATCAAAGGAAAGCAAAAAGGGCAGCCCTGAATTTAAAGAAGGAGGAAAAAAAGCATTTAAGGATTTGCCAAAGCAGCCAAGAGAAACCCACATGGCTCAGGTTTTAATAACCCAGTGTTTGGTAGATATCTTAATAACTGACAAACTCTTCACAGGCAGCCCAGAGAAAACCAAACAAGTTAGAGAACCAACATAACCAAAGCATTTGAAAGTGACAGGCAACTCTCCTCCCTCATGGCAGAGGCCAAACTATTTTCCTTGACCTATTTTTGGGTATTACGACTGTAGTAAGTTCAGCATGTACCAGATCTATAAACCCCCAAAGCTACCACCATATTGTAGCATCAAAAGTTAAAGCTTTAGCTATTGTTCATCTTTCAGCAACATGAGAGATGAACAACAGCCAAATTACATCCCTCTGTCATCAACTTGAACTGAAGTACTGCTGTCAGTGGCAGGAAAATTGCTACACTTAGAGCAAATAAAGACTGAAAAGAAAGTTGTGCCACGATGGCACAGTGCTGCATGCTTAAAATACACTATAAATGCTACTCTCAAAGCTGCAACCTAAAGCAATAGTTGCGTTAAGATGAACATTTAATGTACTTTTCTCGAGCTCTGGAAGAGGCTTCTACAAATCCAGTGTTGAAAAGACATTTTGGGGCTAAAACAAAAGATGGGAGCAACTACAAGAGAAAAACATAAAATTAACAGTCTTGCTCAGATAGCTAGTGCAAAGTGAGGACATCCCATTGAGTGCTTTTGTTTAACCTTTTCCATACCTTGCTTATTGCTATCAATGCTATTGAAAAAACGCAAAAAATAAGCATGCAGTATAAAGATGCTAAGAAACCCACATATCACACCATCACTTTTTCACTGGAGTATTGCACAAGTCCATGAGTGCAGCAGAATCTGTTCCCTGTAAGACTAATTAGAAAGAAAACCAATAAACCACAAGCTTTTGTCCTTCATGTTTTTAAGGAATCAGTAATATTTGTTAACAGTGGAATTTAGTGTCATAGAACTTGATGAGATGTATTCAGTAAAAAGGCCTGGAAACTCTGTGTTTATAATTAAGCAATAATGATGAAGGCCAGGGAATTTCCTGGGGATTAATGACCAGTTTGGAGAGTCAATGGCTTGAGGCAATGCCTTGGGCCATTAACCCCAACCAGTCATTAATTCCCCCAGGAAATGCCCTGGACCTCGATTAGTGTAACTATTATAAAAGGTAGCTAGAGAGAAAAAGTTTAGCATTAACATTCTCCCAAGGAAATCCATTCCACAGCCAGTATTTTTTCATTTTGTCACATCCCAGAAGCGCATAAGTTAAAATTGACACAAGAAGAATTGGTGATTAAAAAGAAAAAAAAAAAAAAAAGAAACGCTTTTCTTTCTCCTGAAGATTTAAATTAATGAGTTTTGTAGCAAAGGCAAGATTCAGCTACCAAAATGACTGGGCATCTTGTTTAGCTCATGCAATTGTGAAGGGAGGTGAACATTTCTATGTAATTACTGAAAAAACCCCACACTGTGTAGCATCCTTGCCGATTGCTCATTTTCTTTCTTGATACACTTAAGAAAACAGCAGATGCCTGTGTAGTCTATTTTAGTTATTTCTCCCTTTCTCCCCATAGCCTGCCGCTAATGAGAATTACAGCTCCAAATGCTTCACGAAGGAAGCACACCTTTGCAACACACAGTACAGCAGCTGGATTTCTCCTCACCTAAGTTTTATTGCAAGTGTGAAGAGATTTGTGGACCAGGGTGGAGACCGAGTTCTCTAGTCTGATGGCTGAAAGCACCAAGACACCTCATTTAACAGGTTAAAAACATGCATGCTCCGTAACCGTGGACTGCATCAGAACTGCTCTGTCCAGTTCCCTCTTCCCCTTCCCATATGCACATGCGCTGCTGCTCCTAAAGAGCTAAACTATGCCTTAAGTTTCAGAATTACTTTCAAGGTCATTAAAAGCAAGGGAAAGAGGAGTCTAGGGTTAAATACAGCAAAGAGCATTAGCTTTTACCTGAAATAATGAGCTAGAACAAAAACATTATCTTCACATTATCAAGCCTCTAAGCCATCCACAGACACCAGATACACACAGCAGGAGATCAAGCTACAGCACTCCACTGAAGTGGTCCAAAAAAAGCCTCCCTGCCAGAAAGAAGAGGTCACAGGTATCTTAAAGAACACAGACGCTTATGCAGGCATTCACTGGAAGCCCTGCTCTCCCCTCCCTCCCCCCACGCCGATTAGCCTTCAGGCTGGTTGATTAGCTGGCAAACTCTTTGAAAGGGTCAGTCTGTCCAGAACTGGTATTTCCACTTGGGAAACAGCTCAGGCATGTCATATACCTGTGCTTGCCCAGCGCCGCGCTCTCCGGCTGACGGCTGCGATCCCTGTTATTACTTGACACAAGAATGTCAGAGGGGTTTTGTAATCATGTAAGGCAGCCAGCAGTAAAGTTCTTGCCTGAAACGCGGTATTTTATGGGGCACAACGTAACTGCATACGCTTTATAGATTTAGTTAGAACGACCTCCAAACTTCAAGCCAATTGCAGAGGTGCAGTGAATCTTTAATTGAAGTAATTTAGCTCCAGCGCTCAAACACCCAAGAGGAAAGTACTTTTGGGGGAGATGGGGGGGCAGGCACGAGCACGTGCTGGCACACAGCAGAGGGGGGTCCGCAAGGCACGCATTAAGGCACAGCTCAACAGCGTTTTTGACAACACCGTTTTACCTCAATGAAACACACCTATTGAATTTGGGTGCGTTCCACAGTCAAGCTGCACCTAAACCTGTTTAATTGTGCTCTTACTGTATATTTTGCCACTATGGTAACTAATGCAACTAAAGCCAATTTGCCTTTAAAAAAAAAAAAAGGAAAAAAAAAAGGAAGAGGATCACTGCCAGGAAACAGAGCTATTTTAAATAAACAAATACAAGATGAATGCAATTGCCATATTAACCCTCTTGTTAACTTCTGAAGTTTAAAATTACACCCTCATTACTAGTGTGTAATTGAGTATTCTCCCGGCTGTTTCCTGCATTTGAGGTTATTCAAATAGTTCATTAGCACATCAAGAACACCACACACACTAATGATACCTGATGCCCCTATCTACTATTCTGGCCCGACTTTCAGAACTCGCATCTCCCGCAAAAAGAGAAATAAAAAAGGGGGGGAAAGAAAGAAAAAGGAGGGAAATGGGGAGCCCGCAGGGCTGAGCCGTCGGTGCTGCCGCCGAGGGAGAGCATGACAGCACCCAGGCACCACTCAAGCCCGACTCCCAGGCACGCAGTGAGTGGCCACCAGACCAGTGGCGGGGGGTGAGGGAACTGAGGGGCAAACAAGGTGGATAACTCGCATCTGGGCTCTTTGGGTGCCTGACGAGTGAGTGTGGCTCCAGGAGCCACCCCAGGCTGGCAGTGTGCATCGGTGCCCAGCCTTGGGGAAGAAAGGAGGGGGACAGTGCAGACTACGTGGGACAGGGTGAAGGGTTGCCACTTTTTTTTTTTCTCCTTTCTTTTTTCTTTTTCCGATTACCTGTGTGGGGGAAACAATAGCAGGTGAAACTACTGTGGGTGAGGTGGTGCTTCTGTGCCCATTTGCTTCGGGGAGGAGGTGAGGCAAGGGGTCATGTTTCACTGAGACCACCACCACGGCGGGCGCAGTGGCGTCCAGGGGCTCAGCGGGGCGGCGGCAGAGTCTTTTGGGGGAGGCAGAGGGCCCGCATGCGTCACCGCCGGCCGCAGCCCCCGCTGGGAACACCGCCTCGTAGAGCGCCCGCTTGGCCGGGGCCACCGCGGCCGCTTCTGCTTTCACTGGCGCAGCATCACCATCTTTGGGCAGCACATAAGGGTTGGCAGTGGGCGGCCGGGGCCGTGGTCCACCATTGAGGGCAGAAGGGGTGTAGCAGCCCCCGCCAGCGGGGTGGAGGAGGTGGTGGTGGTGGGGAGAGGGGTGGTGGTGGGGTGGCTGCAGTCCTCCCAGCTTGGTGCCAATGCCAGCAATACTGTTGAGAGTGGCAATGGAGACGGCACCAATGCAGTGGTTGGTGTAGGTCTTGGAAAGCTTGGCCGCCTTGGAGAGCATCTGCATGCGGGTACCCAGGAGGTTCTTCCCAATGGCCTTGTTCTCGTACCAGGTTATGTCACCCTCACTGCAGTGGTCCCGTGGGCGCTGGAAGAAGGCCTTGCAGAGGGGGTTGCGTTTGGAGAGGTACTTGACAAAGCTGGCATAGGGGCAGAACTCTGTGCCAGTCTCATACATGCGGGGCAGGTTCTCCTCATCGCTGCTCTCTGCCCGCTTCTTGCTCCATGAGGATGAGCGTGACTTGTGGTAGGGCCCCAGCGCCTTGAAGTAGACGAACTTGCGTCCGTCCTCATCCACAGCCAGCCCAAAGGAGTCCTCCTCCAGCTCCCGCTGGTTCTCCCGGCCCCGGGTGCAGAAGTACATGCAGGTCTCAAACCAGACCTTGTTGAGGAGCCCGAAGGGGCTCTGGGTGCTGAAGACGCTGCACGTGTAGAGCTTGCGGAGGTCGGCGCGGGTGATGGCCTGCTTCTGCACCACCGGCCCGGCGCCCTGCTCCTCCAGCTTGCGGATGACAGCAGCCAGGGTGAGGTTGGCGGCGCGGAGCTCGGGGTCCTTGGTGAGGTCGAGGGTGCGGCAGTAGGGCGGCTCGTTGAGGTAGCGGTTGAGGGAGCTGCGGATGCTGATGAGGGAGGACTTGGAGTAGAGCTGCCCGCTCTTGGAGCGCGCCTCGGCGTAGAAGGAGCGCAGGACCCGGCAGAGCGCCCCCTTGTCCATCGTCTCGAAGTCGGGGCTCTGCGCCTTCTCGCTCAGGTACTCGCGGAAGATGCGCACGGCGTAGCGGGTGGCCAGCCGCGTGTTCTCGCTCAGCCGCGCCCGCTCCGGCCGCTGCAGCAGTAGAGCCGCCTCCAGCTCCGCGTCCTCCGCCGCCCCCCCGGGGCCACCGCCGCCGCCGCCCCCCGGGGCAGCCGCCGCGGCACCCCCCGGGGCAGCCCCGACGCCGCTGCTGCCGCCGCCCGGCGTACGGCCCGGGGCGGGCGGCAGCGGCTCCGTCTCCTCCTCGCCGTCCCACTCCAGACCCATCTCCTCTTCCTCCTCCTCCTCGTCCAGCAGCAGCCCCCCATCGGCTCCGTCCTCCTCCTCCTCGTCCCCCGTTATCTGCACCTCCTGGATCTCATCCTCCTCCTCGCCCTCCTCCTCCTCGCCGGCGCTGCAGTAGCGGTGCGGGCGGGGGGCGACGCCGCGGCCGGACGGCCGGTCCCCCGCATTGTTCCCGCCGCCTCCGCCGCGCCCGCCGCCCCCTCCGCCGCCGCCGCTCCACTCTCCGCCGCCGCCGCCGCTGCCAGGCATTCTCGCCATATTGCCGTCTCCCTGCCAGTCCTCGGGCAGGGCGCATGCGCTATATTGGACCGCAGCGCTGGAGCGCTTTTGTGTTTTAATGACCTTCAGCTACCGGGAGGCAAAGCCGGGCTCTTAAAGGGGCCGCGCTCCCAGTGGCGGCGGCGGGGAAGGGGCGGGAGGGGTTGGCATGGATGGGGAGGAGGCTGAGACGCGCTACGGGGGTACCGCGGGGAAGGGAGCGGTACTTACCGCGCCCGCCGCTCACCTCCGGTCCGTCCCGTCGAGCAGCGCTCACGGGCGCCGGGCGCGGCGGGGGAACCTCCGGGCAGGTGCGCCCCTGGCCGGAGGTCCCTCCGCCACCCCCGGCGCCCGTCCCACCTCCCCATTCCCGAAATAGAAAGCACTCCGTGTGTGGAGCGGCTCTTTCATCAAGGATGGACCGCCACCGAGGAGCTGCGACGCCTCATTCCACAGTAACTTAAAAACAAACATAGACCCTCCAAAAAAAAAAAAACCACCACCAAAAAGAAAAACCACCAAAAAAAAAAAAACCAAACCGGAGAAACGAAACAAAACAAACAAAAATACCAAACACCCAAAAGACTCAGACTGTGCTTGTCCGCAGCACGGCTCAGACCTCGATAGGATGCTGCCGGGGAGCGGGCGGAGGACCCGGCCCCGTTCCCCGCCTGTCGTACCGCCGCGGCATCGCCTGCCGCCAACCTCGCACCTTTAGTCGGGCACCTGGATTTCGGTCGAGGGGCTCGGGAGGAGGCGGACGCTCGGGGCTTTGCATCCGTGCGGCTTGGAGTCCGCCCGGGAAGAGCCAGTTGGTAGCCGCGGCGCTCGCTTGGCTTGCGGGAGCGCCGGCGAGGTTGGCTGCGGAGAGGGAGAAATAAGGACTCGGGGGCTGACGGGCGCTCCGGGCCGCCCTCTCACTCGCTGGGGCTGCCGACCTAAGGGCAGCCGGAGGGCCCTCGGCCCCCCCGTGCCGCCGCTGCCTCCCGACGCTCCTGGGCTCTGCTCAGCTGCCCTCCTCAGCGACGGGGCAAAACTCGAGGGGGTTCCCGCAACCGCGCCGCGGTGCGGAGCTCCCTGACCCAATAAGGCCACTTTGCGGGGGCTTTGGCAGAGGGGAGCCCCGAAGCAGCCCAGCGCGGGCGGGGGCGCGAAACTCTGGCTCAGCTCTGCCCCGCCGGCTCCGCGTCCCCCGCCCCGTGCGCGCCGGCGGGGCGCTCCGTACCACCGCCCGGCTCTCCCCCGGGGAACTCGGCTGGCTGCACACTGCCTTACCCTTCCTTCCCGGGAAGGGTCCTTGGCCGGGCTGGGCTCGGGCAGGAATGAGGGCATAAGCCTACGGCCGCGCACCGCGGGGAGAGGGAGCCTGTCCCACTCGGGACACGACAGGAGAGGACGAAGCGGCTCCCTGCCGGTAGCACCCTCACTACCCAAACCAAACTACCCCGCGGAGCTCCCCATGCCACTTAGCCCGGCGATTTCTTTTATTTGGTACGTTTAAATAAATATTCATTACGACTGCTGGCTACACCTGAAATTATAGCCCTAATTGTAGAGCTGCTGGCCTGAGTTACCACATTTGCTGCTTACTCATCCGTAGGCAATTGTTCAGCACCGGGCCCCAGTCTTGGTAGTTACCTCTGGGGGGGCTCGGTGTCTGCTGGTGCTGGGCAGCGCCGAGCGCCGTGGCCGAGACCGACGGCCACGGACGGGGGGCGTCCGGGGCAGCCTCAGCTCTCTCCGTTCGGAGAAACGTGGGATCCCAAAGAAGGGATGCCCAAACTGTTGAGCAACTTAGGCCAGTTTGAAATAAATAAGCAATGCGGGAAGAGAGTCTGCCACTCCCGGGAAATAATTGAAGAGAAACCCGGCACAGTTACATTGATGTAAGCCTGGAGTAATTACGTGGAGGTCAAAGTTGTTGCACACACTACAGAAGTTGTGCTCACTCTGTAGTTTGGGAGCGGGTTATATTCTCTGTTAGGTCGATGGCAGATATGTAAAATTCTGGAAATTTTGTTTTCCTATGCATGTAAAGAGGATATAAATAAGGTGGGTTTTTTCCCCGCCCTACTCTATCTGCAACCCAATTCTGAAACAGAATCTCAGAGACCTTCCCATGAGATGGACCAGATGCTGAAACAGATAGCTAAAAGGAACAAGACCTTGCAGTTAAGATCTAAATGCCCCAGACAGGGTCCTTTTAGGGGCTATTACAACCTACGCTAGAATACAGAGAACTGCAGGGCTTGCAGCAGATTGTTTTTCCCTTTATTGCTCCTGTAAATGCTAAAAGTTACATGATTGACATTTACCTTTGATCTTGATTCTGTCTAAAGAATGTAGAAGAGATGAAGCCCCCTTTTTAAAGACCTTTTCAGAGCCATATGAGTGCAAACAGTAGTTGAATATTTTTTAACTTTAAAAAAAGATGAACACCAGGTTGACAGCTTCTGTACTTGGATGTTCATTTAATCACCATTTTCTGATTACAGGAGGTGAACTATGTTGACAGACTTGGAGAAGAATATGCTGCCCAGTATACTAATAGTAAGTATAAAGGACATAAAGAAATCACAGTTAGGTTGGAGGGGAAAAATGTATACGGAGCATCCATATTACGCACATCAACTGGAAGCACCTCAGCAGCCAAGGGGAATTCAGAGAGTAGCAAGTGAGGTGTTTAGAGTGCTGTAGTTGCCTATAATTGGGAAGATACACACAGAAGGTATATATACACCTATATGTATATATGTAAGTTAATCACACACGTTAACTTATCTATCTGTCTGCATTCCTAAAAATAACATTTAGCCTAGTCAGTTGTATTCCAGAAGTTTAAATCCTATTGTTCAAGCTCTCAAGTTAGATAAGGTAATCAAACTGCATTCCATAACTGCCAGAGTTGCACAAGGTTGTCTAATGTGAGTTGGCATATAACATTAAATTTACATCCACTCCACCCTCCACATCACTAATCAGAGGTTTATTCCGATGAGAGCTCTGTGCAGGCATAGATAGCATTCTGCATTCTCCCCTAGGACTCAAGGTTTGAGGCTGATTCTCATATAGGTCCTGTCCGCATTTGGAGAATATTTTATTACTGCTGTCAGTAAAGAAGATGTAACACCCACAAAACACTAATAATGGACTGGCCTCACTAAGGATTATCCTTCCTTGTGCATACTTGAAGATCAGTTCATATGCCACAGAATTAGCATCCCAGGTTAAAAAACAAAACCAAAAAACCTACTCCAGGAATTAGTTGATTTATAATGAAGGTAGTTCTTGTTACCACATTAGCAAATAGTTTCAGGTCTTTCCTTACTTCTTTTTTAAGGTATTCTTCCCCCTGGCCTTGCTCCTGGCAAGTAGAGAGCTTGCTAGGATTGTGTTCTTTGACAATATGGCTATTGTGCTAAAGCTTTCCACAGCCTAAGTCTCCTTTACACCGTTTAGTACTCCTGTAGCCTCTCTAAGTGGTTATTTCACTTACAGCCACCTAAACCTTCATGGCTTGATGTGTCTTGGTAGGTATTTCATCATGAGGCTTCACTACAAACTAAACTGAAATACTCCCCAAAAAACAAAAAAGAAAATCCACTGGGCATGTTGCTTCTAAGGATTCAATATAGGCATCTAAAAAAGATTTTTTAAAAAACATTGTTTAAAACAAGCTTGTGGGTTAACCCTAAGGCTGACCACCTGGCATCTTTTTAAGAAAATAACTTTTTCTCCACGTACACTTTTACTTTTAGTTTAAATGTAATAAACATGTTCTTAAAATGTCTTAATATGTTTTCTAAACACAAGATGTTTTCACTGTAGAGGCAGGCTATGTGGAAATTAGTATGAGAAATCCATATTGACACTACAGAACTAGAAGGCAAATAACACTTGGGACTCTTGGAAAATTCACTTAGGGAAAAAGCATGTCCTAGAAATCCTTCTCCCACCCAGAAACATGCAGTTTTGAGATAAGCTTTTCTAGCATTTCAGAACTGTCACTTCAAATGCTAATTCTATTTTTATTTTACTCTTTCACTTGTGCATGTGATATTTCTAGTTGTTTCATTACTTCTTCATATTAGGGACAGCTAATGCCGACATATAATGTACTCAGCAGATTTTAAATCTCCTTTATTTTATCTTTTTTTTTCTTTTTTTTTTTAGCCTCTCTTGGCATGGCAAACGGCTTCATATAACTCAACAAAGGAGACATTGATTTAGTAAAGTGAGGATGTATCCATCAGCGCTAAGTTGCAGCTGTTCTTGATGAATTTTAAAATACAAAAGCTATTTCACCTCTTAGATTGTCATATTATGAAATGTTAGTAGTAGTTGCGGATATCAAAGCACCAGCTACTACCAAAACGTTGTGAAATGTGAAGGCAGCATCAAGCCAGCCCCCTCGCAAAGCTCTGTGGTGCCAATCGAAAGCGTATTTCCCAAGTACGCCCCCATTTTTTCCCCCCTCCAGGTATTTGCCGTTACTCACTCGGACTGCTGCTTTTTTTTTTTTTTCCTTTTACAAAAGCAATATTTTGCTGCTGAGGCCACGCTTTGTTTCCCGATTGCTCCGTTTTCAAAATAAACCAGAGAAAACCTGAGTCATCATCTTTGTAAGAAAGCACATGTTCAGTGCTTGGCAAATTAAAAGGCAAGACTTTGTGAATCACCGTTATTTTCGGTGTCAAGCAGCTGGAGCATTTTTTGCTTCCAAAAATGTAGAAGAGCTACATTGTCAGACAGCTTGGAGAGAGGCAGGTAATAAATTGCATTGTGCTGCATAAAGGTTTTGAGGGTCTTTTAAAGTGTGCTGGAGGTAAGTTGCCAGGAGATATATTAATAGTTTTATTTAGCTGTATTTCAGTTTATCTTTGCTTCTGTGGTGATGAGGGCACTTGAAACAAATTGGCTGGTCTCTGTGGCGCAGTGGTAGCTGGTTATAGTTGCTCTAGCAGTTGTCTGATCATTTCTATGAACTGCTGATACCAAGAAACCCAGTGTGTTAGTGGCATAATGTTTATTCTCCATGGACAGAAAAAGCTCTTTCCATCCAGGCTGATAATTGGGAAGTTTTTATTTCTTCTCAACTGAGTCCATAAATTCCACGTGGAGGTGAGGGGAATTTAGAAAGACCAAGCCAGAAACTCAAGAAAGGGAGCTCCAAAGAGAGAGATCCCCGTGAAACCACAAAGCCTTGTTTATAGGTGCTGTAGGTCTAAGTTTTCACTTCGCACAGTGTTTTTAGTACTATGTAATAGAGCATAACTTAATGCAGTATTGGACACAGAGTTCTTGAAATCCTATTTCCTGATCTTAATCTTCCAATAAAAGTTTATTTTGAGCTAAAAGTTCAGGCTGGAAGTCACACTGGGCTGGATGAGGTCTAGAAATGCAGGGAGGGATGAGTGGTTATGTGACAAGATCTGGCTAAGAAAACTTCTTAAACATTCCTTTAAGAAAAAAGGACGGAAAAAACTGAATCCAAACAAAAATGTAATGTCATGAGACTCTGAAGAAGTGCACTTTCCAACTTTCTTCTGTACTGTATGGATTTTATTTTGGTTCCTTTTACCATCCCCATTGCATGTTCTGAGGTTTCTGTGTTGCCATGAGGTGTGCTTTGCACTCGTTCCTATGCAGGGCCAGAGGTAGGGCTTTACACCCCACAAAACTTATTCATACCAGGCTTTTCTCAGAGCTCAGGGTCCTCAAGACATAGGGCAATAGCTGGCCTTCAGCCCAGCCTGGAAAAGGGAATCTTCCTCTGGCCCTTGACTAGTGGCTTTAAAGCCTCTTTATACCATGAATTCACTGTCAATATACTTTTGTTTTGACTTAGTGACTGAAATAAACTGATTATTCCCCTTTTCCACCAGTATTATGTCTGTGTCATCATGAATTTGGAAATTCCCTTTCAGGTATTTATGTAGCAAAAACCCCAGCACCAATGGTCTGTCTTCTTGGATTTTCTTTTCTGAATTGAGTTATCTCAGCCGGGTTGACATAAACCCAGTTAAAGCAACTTTAAAATTGTGTGAGTTCAAAGGAAGCCCACAGAGGGTATAACCGTACTGGTAAACAGCATCAGAGCCCCACTCAGGCTGTCACCCAGACCCACCTTTCCACTGCTATTGAATTGTTACACTAACTTGAAAAGCAGTGCTTGAGTAGAAGGGAATAAATTCATAGGTCTTATGAAAGAAGAGTACAGTGATTAAAAAAGTATATAATGTTTACTGCCAGGCCCCCCCACATCCTTTATCAGCATGATTTGATTCATACCAAGAAAAAAGTTGTAAAACATACAGCAGAATATTAAAAAATATTTTGCTTTATGCAAAATATTGATTTCAGGTGAAAACTGGGGAAAAAGCTCCAGGATATTGTCAGGGCTTTCATTTAGGGTTTAAAGCCAGAAGCCATGGAGGACCTTTCAGGTCTCTTTGCAGTTTGCACCCGTATTTTGCTGTATATTAAGTTATAGAGGGTAAAGCCTGGAAAAGTAGAAAAACTGAAATGATTCGGAGAAAATATAAAGAAAACTTACAAAGGTTAGTGAAAAAGGCTAGATGCATTGGATGTACTTCTCTTGTTTTTTCAACATCAGATAATACAACATTAAAAATACCTTCTTACAGATGGTAACCATCACTATTTTGTTATAGTTTGGCATAAAAAAAANCCCCAACAAACCACTTCTGCAACTGTTGAGAATGCTTAAGTATAAAGCTTTTTCATCCATCCCTGAGTTGTACTGTGCTTTGAATAGCTTTGCCTTTTTCTATCCATGAAAAGTTGAGCTGGACTTGAATAGAAGTTTTCTTATTTGATGATAAAGGCTAAAATTCAGTTTCTTTTCCCAGAACTAAAAGTGTCATCAAATAAATAATTTTAAAAATCCCGGAGCCAACACTTTGCACGTTCATGGACTCAATTATTTAAATACAAGCAGGTTGTTATTTGTAAGTAAAGACCCTGCTTTTAGGAGCAATAAGCATTGTTAAAATAAGCAAGAAACAAATTATAAGTTCTTCTTTTGCCTTGGACGAAACAAGGTCACATTTGCAATTTGCAGTGCATGATCTCTCCATTAGCAATCTTGGCAAAGGTTTATCAAATTATTCTGAATAATTTCCTCCAAGTCAGGAGTGTGTCACTTGGCCTGTTGTGGACCTGTCCCTACAGTTTACTCTGCTGTTTACCTGTGAATTGTCAGACTCATTCTTGCTGATTAGTGTCAAAGCAAAAAAAAAAAAAGGCAGTTTTTAAAATCAAAGCTTCAGTGTGGAAGGATATAAAGTGTGAAATCCAGACCCATTGCTTTCATTCTGGCTTTAGTGATCACAGAAACCTGCTGTAGGGCAGGACTAATCTGCCAGAAAATTATTATTGAGCCCTGGTAACTCAGATATATGTGCAGACTTGAAAATGTTGTTCTTTGTGCCAACTCCAGGTCCTACAAGAACCTCACATGGTATCCTCCACCTGGCTCAGAAATATGCTGCATTCCACCGTAAAGAGGAGGAAGCTTGTTAATTCCCAGGCAGCTGTGAACAATTTAATCTCTTTCCAAACAGCCCAGCATCCTATTCCAATTGCGAGTTTCTTGGGGGTTGGATAGTTTGAAGAGCTGGTGAGAGATAACAGGGCCTTTCTTTCAAGATCATTTCTATGGATTTGGCCTTGACAGTAGCCTCTTGATAACAAGGTTGCCAAATCTCACAGCCTCGTGATATTTTATGGGTTTGGAGTTTCCTCCTCCATGTGCTGGAACAGAGGGGTCGAAAATTAAGTCTTTGGAAGACAACTTTGAAACTCTGTAAAAACTTGGAAATCAGGTGGAGAACCACAGTTTTGTAATTTTAGGAAGACGAAATCCTTGTGATTTTTAAGATATGATTACAATTTTATTCTGAAGACAGGTGGTTGGAACTCCTGGGATTTCCCAGATAAACTCACCTCTGAGAACTGAGCTGGTAACTTAAATTGGTTTTCTGGAACAAGTCTCTACTGACTTCTTTACCTCATCTAATTTCTTTATCAAAAAATCACCATCCAAATCCTACACAAACCATTTTTGCTACCTCATTGGCAATATGTTTAGAAGAGTCAAAGAATCACCAAGAACTATTTCAAGAAATTCATATCCAGATTTGAGTTCTCAGAACTAAAAGCTTTGTTCTGATTATTAGAAGGTCTCTGCATTCAAAAATTGTTGTACAGGTATTTTAAGCCAGCTGTACTTTTAAACAGGCTTGCACCTGATACGGTTTCCATGGGAGTTGCTTGGTGCTTAGGCATTTGCAAACATGGCTGCTTATGTAGATAATTAAATTAGAGTTAGTGAACACAGTGTTCTTCTGAACGGCTGACCTTTGGCGTTTCTTGGACATTGTAGAAGAGTGAAGGGAAATACGTTCTGTCTGTGCTTTACATTTTCTGTACTGCATTTTTTTTTCTCTAAAACTACCTAGATGTGACTGTGACCTTCTGGATACTTTACCAAAATCTCCCACAATTTCACTGCATTTTCAGCAGTTACACTTGGATTGTTCTGCACAACTCTAGACAGGGCATTTAATTAGCTTAGTTCTTCTATTTTCACTGGAGTTCTCAAATTTTAAAGCTTTTCTTTTGTGCAGCAAGATATACTGGGTTTGGCTTACACTAAAATGTTTAGTAATATTCCCTAAGAACTAGTTTTATTCCATCAGAAAGTAGCAGTGTTTAAGTACTTAGGAATCTCAGTCATATGTAAGTGGAGAGGCAGAATTACAGGAGCTCTGTTTGTGAAGCTAAAGGGATCAAAGTATCTGGAACAATTTGTAGTGGTTTTTGGGGGCAGGCAGTCTTTCTGAAAGGAAGTTATAGATTCATTTTGTTAACCCATTGCTTCAAATGAGTTTGTCAGATCCCAAACAGAGAGGGACAGGATTTTGGTTTCTAAATTTCAGTTTGGCCACTAGTGCCTGGGCTAATTAGGGCCGACTAGAGAAAACCCCACACTCTGCTGAATAAACTAGAAAAATCCCGATGTCCTACTGAGGTCAGCAGCACTAATTATAGCATCCACAGACAGAAACCTATCTGGTGTGCTTCCTGTTCATATCCAAAAGCATACCAAAAAATTATTCTGGTGCTATATCATGACAGAAACACATGATGGGATGCTCATGGGCTAGCCTGTCCACTTGGGACTTTTATAGTCATTCTCACTTACTGGGGTTGCTGTAATATTTTTGTATGGAGGATACAAGCCCAGAGGCTTTTTGTCTGCTCAACAGAACAAGTTTGACCCTTGCAGGGGTACCTGTCTGCCTGGCTCATAAGCTATGTGAGGTCCAAGAAGCCTGGTACTATTTTATAAAGTCAGACTGAGAGTTCCAGCCCTTGGCAGTAGTACCAGCAACACACAGAAGCTACAAACTACCTCCATTTGGGGCAACTCTGTCAGGTCTCAATTTCTTCATGTTTTCTGGCCACAAGCTCTGAATTTGCATGAAGGTTCTTCCTAATTCCATGGACAAATGCCACTACTCCACTTCTCTGTCCTGCTCAGAAGGACAGGATGCTGAATTCTGGTTTTGTGCATGCTCTCTGAAGGACCATCTTTATCTAGAAGGACCTCTTTATCTAGAGCTGCATGACTGTTGTTAAAACAACAAATATACCTAAACGTAATACTTTTCAGTATTTTTGGATATTTTGTAATACCTGAAAGCTTATAGTGTTTTTACTTTTTATCTGCTAGTCAATAGAAGAATTTTGAAAGAAAGAAATA
The DNA here is from genome assembly GCF_001604755.1 of Lepidothrix coronata. NCBI lineage: Eukaryota > Metazoa > Chordata > Aves > Passeriformes > Pipridae > Lepidothrix > Lepidothrix coronata. The sequence goes on along the minus strand of NW_016690186.1, from coordinate 7,192,194 downwards.
AGAAGAACTTTCACCTTCTGAACATTTCCAAAAAGTAAAGCAGCATTTTTCATCACAATTTGAACATAAGCACTATGGTATTTGTATTAGGCAAGTCTCCTCCACATAGTACATCGGTAATAATACATTTTTTAATGAAAGGTTGTAAATATTGGCCCTAGAGTAGTAGTTTCTCAAAGTCCTATGCATAAGTGATTATTTTAATAGGTAGTAGGCAAGCAATTGCTTGCCTATATGAAAGGCTTACCCTTCATTTTAACCTCAGAGAGAGAATCATTCCTTTCAATTTGTTCTGTGTTGCAAAAAGGACATGAAACAAACAGAAAATGTTGTGAATGTTCTACAACTTCAGATAAGTTTTCAACCAGAATAAAAAAAAACAAATGAAAGCAAAAAATCACTTAAGCTGAAAACATACTAATGTAAATAAGTAAACAAACAAAAGAAGTTAATAAAACTTCTGGCTTGGATGACATAAGAGTTTTACACAGTACTAAAAGTGTGTGTAAAATGTCACAAGAACAGTAGGCAGAAATGGGAAGTAATTGTATTGGCATAACCAGTTTGAAGACATTTGGCTGGATAATGAAGAGGAAACATTTGTCATGTGGAAATTCCCTATTATTACAAAGCACCTTTTACCTAATCCTGCAAAGTACTTTAAGAACAACTCCAAAAGCAAGAAAACAGAAACCCCTGAATCTAAGACCACTGGTTGCACCTGTTCTTTTTGCAACCAAGCATGAAGAACATCCTTCTGTTCTGGGCTGACATTGCCTGGGTTGACTCTACTGAATCTGCCAACAGAGTAAGGCTTAGCAAATAGACTGGGAAAAGGAGAATTCAGCCTCATCTGTTTGCAGTCATCTGAGAGCTTCTGGTGATCCATGCCACTCTGTTTGTGCTCACTGCAAAATGTATACACCTTGGGGGAAAATATTAGTAATCTGGGCACAAGAGCTAAAAACATTCCGGTAGAATAATCTGCATCACATATTTGGCTTAGTTTCCTCATGGAAGAAATAGGAAGCCCCCTTGCTCTCTGTAGTCAACCATCATTCAACTTACTATCATATTTTTAAAGGACATTTTCAGTAAACAACAAGAATGCCAAGACTGCTGCTATGCCCCAATGATATATGTGAGACCTTAATGTTCCCTTGTTAATATAGAGCTCAGGGTCATGAAGATTTTCTAGGAGAGAGCAGGAACTCTAGAAAATCTCCCACTACATTAGCAAAACCAGCAATGTCGAGGGGAACTCATCTTGGACTCATGACAACCAGCATGACACATAATAACTTGCGAAGTCATAACAGATAGAAATAAAATCTCACCATTGACATTCCTCTTGATTAAAGACCTCTCCCCACCCAAAAAAAGAAAAAGAAAAATAAAAGAAAACAGAAATCCAGACCAAACGGATGGCTCTTTCCTCCATTAGCATCCTGTCTTGCTTCTTTTGAACCACTGCCACAGCTGTATCAGAAAAGATTTGATACCAGGATGGGCTGGGTTAACTAAGCCAAATAAGATGGAACAATAGTGAATTATATGAAAAGTTGAAGGACTGGAGTTGGACTACAAAAGAATATTTTCCTCCAACAATCCCTGTGTGCCCTCGAAGTTTGTTGGCAATTAGCCAAACCCTTAGAGCCCTAAAGCCATCCTGTTGTCAAACTGTGTGCAATTCATCCTAAACTTTGCTGAGAGGAGCATTTAACAGAGGAAGATGTGGTCTGGCTGCCTGCAGTTTTCTCCCATCAGCAGACGCAGTGGATAGAAAGAGTCGCTGTGGGAGCATTCCTATAGCCCTGATCCATCAACGATCCTTTGGCACATATAGGCATATTCAGCAGCTCTATACCCAAAACAGGTGAATGATTCTCAGTAGCACAGCTAAATTTGAACTCTGCTGTCCTAGTGAAGGGCAGTGGTAGAGATGGTTCAGGGCAAGAGCACATTTGACACAGAAAAGAGGTGACAGAGACACAAAAAGGATGCTGTAAAACCAGATTTCCTTCATCCCACAGCTGACAAGAGGTGGGATCTGACTTTTTTCCCCTCCCAGCAATGACTCTCCCTTGGTTAAGGCAGCAGCAGGAGCAAGGCTCATTTCTAGAGCTCTGGCACAGGTGACATAGAACTGGGGCCAGAGCTGATTTGTTCAAGGCAATCTGCTGCCCTCAGCAGCCTCTGTGTTGCTAGAGCCTCAGGTCAGCTCTGTTCAAAACCTCCAGCAACCTTCTCTCAAGTCAAACTCCTGAAGTCATGGGCAAAGCTAAGTAAATTTGCTGTGCCTGCAGAGACAAGAGAGGATTTCTCCTGGGACACTGAAAAGGACTCTAGGCAGTGGTGCCAAGCAACACATATCTTGTAGTTCCCTTCAGCAGACGGGGTCACTTCACCCCAAAGGTGAACAAAAGTGAACAAAAAGTTGGGTTTTGAGACAGGTTCTCGCATTTTCATAACCCCCAAAGAGGTACAAAATATACTAGTTTTTCTTTCTTCACTCCAATCAAAAGAAACTGTGGAGAAATTTATCTTTGATGTCACTCTTGACAGTGCAGACTTGAACTGGTAAAACTGGCTGATAAATGTCCTGGGCCTGGTACTTTTCTTTCTGCTGTTATTCTTCTATGAGAAACTCCCTAGTTTTTCCTCTTTCCCTTCTGCATCACACCCAGGTAATGGAAATGCTGCACATCAGTCCCAGCTTGGACAATGCTTCTCTCCTCATCCATCCTCCACTCTCTCCAAACCACACCATGCTGTCTTTCATACCCTCTCCTTCACCACCTGCCCTTCCTTTGCAAATCAGCAGAGTTACATGCCCAGCTGACTTAACTGTTTCCTAGATTTCTGTTAGTGGGGATTGGAAAGATGAAAGACACTGAAAAGTAGTACAGAAAATACACTAAGTTGATAAGCAAAGCTACCCTGAACATCTCTTCTACAATCTCCTCCTTCTGCTTTCTCTCTTCTCATTTGCAATCCCTTGGAAACCAGCAGGAAAAAAAACGCATGGCTGTCAGCTTCAAAGCAGAAAAGAAAAACCGCTTCCTCTCTGAGCTGTGATTATATCTCAGGATGGATGACTTCCCACACTTCTCTGGGAGAATCCCTGGCTGCTCCACTGTTCCTATGGGGCCACACAAACAGCTGAACAAGCAGCGGTAATATCTGGGGGAAAGACAGGATGACCCCCCCCCTCTTTCTCAAAGTTCCTCCATTTTTGTATAACCCTGCCTGCCTCTTCAGGAGGTTCCAGCTCCTCACCTTGGGCACGTGGTGGCAAACAACTGTGATGCTCTACTCAAGGTAGTACCAAGCGCTGCTGTCCTGCCAGTACTGATTTCACCAGCCATGTGTGGTGTGAATCTCTGTGATTTCAGCCACGTGTTCTTGCTAGTGTTTGGGTAGAACAGTGCCCACTCCTTGCCGATCTCAAGTATTCATGACCACATGATGTTCCAAAATAAAGCAAGAAAAAGGAGAAAAAGCCTGAATTATTTTTTAAACAGTGCATTCATTTAACTTCTGGTTCTGAGTTTTCAGATTGCAATAATTTTCAAGTCCTGTTCTACCTTCCCCTGTACTACTTCTCTATCCATTTATCCTCCATCACAAACATAAAAGCTGATTGTTTTTCCCTTTGAAATCCAGGAATCTCTTCATTCCTGGATATGAGGCACTGGGAAATATACTGGAAGGTGAGGGAAGAGGCTCGGCAACCCAAGAAAGAATGAAATAAACTAGTCATTTCCTTTCCAAGCATTAACCTCCACACCCTAGAGTTAGTGGTCTTTATGACAGCCTGGTCAAACAGAAAAAGACACAGAAAAGCAGTGGAGAAAGGTCCTATGTTTCCAAACTGATGCACGGACAAGGTGCCAAATGATTGCATTTCGTTCATTTGCCACAAACTGGGTTAGCTCTGAGCTTGAAGGGGAACGAATAGCAGGTTTTTAAGTACTGCTTCTGGGTCTGGCATCAACATTTCGGTTGCCATAATGAGTCAGACATCAGAGGCAATATACATGAAAGGATGCAGGCCAATGCCTAGGCAAACAGAAGTGGGAAAGGAGGACTGAAAAATAACTGCATGTGGCAGAGAAGAAGGAGTCCATCCTTGCAAATGTTTTGAAATTTTAACCTTAATTTCCTCCATTTTAGCAACTAAAGTCACTTCAAAATAAAACCAACAAAAACCCCCAAATAAACAAAAAACCCCAAACCCTCTAGAATTCTGGGCAAGGTTAATTTGCTAGAGGCAGAGTTTGTTCTGTTAATTGCCATTTGCCATGTACCAAAGCCACAGTCCCCAAATGCTCTTGCACATTTCCCATCAGGCAAGCACACACACAATTAAGAACATTTGAGCAATCATCCTTAGAACTGTGAAAAATATAAATCCTTAAATGAAGGGAAATCAGTCTTCTGAGCCACAGAAACCACGGCCTTAGATGCTCCTTCCCCTTGCCATCTACCAGGGCTCCTGAAGGGCTGTTGCATGACAGGGGGTAGATAACTGGCTCTGGGGACAGATCATGAAATGGAAAGTGTATTGATGGAAAACATTTCAAACTCTGGGCTCCACTGGAAATTCAGAGCAGTCCAGAGACACATATTTGGCACTTCTCAGCTACCTCAGCTGACAAGTAACTCCCTGATTTGCTATTTGCTGCCTTACACTTCCATTGCCTTTTCTTCTTCCAATATATTTTCAGAACTTCTCCTCTGCCTCCTCTTTCAACTTGTATCAGTATGACTTGATATGCATTGCCCAGTGCTCCTTACTTTTCCTTGTTCTCTCCAACAGTTTATCAAACATAACTGTCACAAAGAAAATATTTACTACAAGAAGTTACAGTGATCTGCTAATCAACTAGTACAAAATGAACAACAGAACTCTAAAAGACCTCCCATGTCCCTTCCTGTCCTCTGTTACTAGGCTTCCTTTACTATATCAGGGTTTGTCTACTCTTGACAGTTTTACTAATGTGACTGATTAATGGAAAAGTTTTCGTTTTATTTTGATCAACAATTGTACTGATAGAGTCTCATCACTGTTAGCACAGTTGCATTGCTGTGAAGATGACCTACATGAGCCACCTCTCTGATGCAAACCCTACCACCCAACTGCTGTGCAGCTACAAGTGGGCATCACCACTTTGATCTTGGTCAGATCACAGAAGCTGCCCTCCATCTTAGGAATTAGACCAACATGCTGCCAACTTTTGTCTTACAAAATTTCGTGTCATAAAAAATCTTTACTAAAGCACACAGAATTCAATACTCACGTATAAAAATCTCTGGTATCTCCATTTCTGCATGTTAGACAGTGTAGATGCAATACAGGCCAAAACAGTGAGGTCACTGCTCCAACAGGAACATAGTAATGAGGTCCAATATCTACAAAGAACTTGCATTAACATGTTATTGTTCTGGAGTCAGTTAGCAATTAACATGCCTTATGGACATAGTATTAGGATTTCTCAAAAATGCAGGGATACACAGATATATTGTAGGGATTTTGAGACAGATTATATTCTTTAAGATAACTTAGTCGTAAAAAGCAAAGATCTTACAGAATATTGTATACAATTCCCGACTTTTCTGCCAAGATCCAGCTATCACATTACACATAGTGCCTTGGTATTTCAGGCCATGCCTGCCTTGTGTGATCCCACACATGTGCTGAAAATAAAGAGAACGTGATAAGGCATCAGGAACATGATTAAGCTTTGATCTGAAGATAAATTCTGACTCTCTTATGCTGCTGAGAGTTTGTGGGCACTAAAGAGAACATGGTAAGTTTGCTCAGGAAATTAAAGGTTTGACATTAATACAAGTCACCCAACACTGGAGTCTTCCATACAGCCCATCTACAATAAAACCATTTCCCCACTAATTAGATTAAAGCCAGCATGGGTATGCTGCTTCTTCTACTGCCACATTTTCTTTAGCACTTAATGATCTAATCACATTCTCCTTTTTCTACAGGGCCTTTGCCTCATTCAGTGCCCAGGATGGATGCGACTCATTGAATAGGCATCTGTAGTCTGACAGTTTGTTTGCAGATTTGCCTGGAGCTGAAGATACATCCTTTGATTATATCCCTGGCTCTGCCACAAAGTTCCTATGTTAGAATACTGGACTAGTCACTTAAACCAAACAAAGTGGGCACGAAGACCCTCTTTTTTATGCTGTGGGCACCTGACTATAATAATTTGTGATCTCGTTTGTGAAAGAGGTAAGAGCTCATTGCATGCAACTGAAGCAGAATGCTCAAAAAATGTTAAATATTCTGGAAAAGATAGACACTCAGCAATTCAAACTTAAAATTAGTAAAACAGTTTCATCCATGATCTCCCTGGACTTCCTTTCCTGCATGCAAAATACTTCTTCCAGCATAGGGACAATGTGACAGTTACAGGTACAAGTCTGGGTAAAGGTATTTTTGAGGTTTCAAATCCCCAGTAGGACAAAAGGAAAACCATTTTTAGTTTGGAGGGGAGGACCTCTCATACAGCTTCCAGGTGTTCAGGCTGTCCTATGTAATTGCTCAAATCAGAAGACTTTTGTTACTTCTAGGTCATTTGTACACTCAGTTTAACTGAAAAGCCTTTCCCCTTCACGAGTTCCAGCAGAAAGCTTCAGTTTTGACACAACTTTTCTTATCAGACAACTGTTTTGTACACATTTCCTATCTGAACTGCTCAGACTATGGCAGAAGTCCCTCGCATGAGTGTGCCAGTCCCACTGAGCAAGTTTCTGTTTCCAAAGGTTTTTGCTCTGGGTGAAGTCAAACTAGGCTTGCAAAGGCCCATCTGAAGTTCATCTGAACTCTTCTATACCAACTATGGATGCTCCACAGTTCCAGGGGAACTCACCTGGCTCAGGTCATTGTGACCAATTTCCTTGGTAAGTCCAGTAGCTCTGAGCCATCTATCCAACACGCAAGGCTTCAGACCCACAGTAGTCGATGGATACAACATATAAACCATTTGAACGAAGCTACCGCCTATGTAAATGTCAAAGCTTTACACCTTCTTCACATACATACATCCCTGTCCATGCTACATCAGAATCTCTCCATCTTTCAGGAACAGACAATCTCTCAGAAGAGAGGTCACCTGTCCTTCAAGGCCGATGTCTAAGGCCATCAAGGAGCACTTTAAGCAGCCCTGTTTACTAGGCACTACAAAAGCAGGTGTAATCAAACTCTTCCAAGGAGAGGAGACACTCATCTCATCCCTCTTGGACTCCAGCCAGGTATTTCTGTATCCTTTTTCTGCAAATCTTCCCACCCTTGGAAGACAACAGAATTTAGGCAAGACTATTAAAAGAGATGGAAAGATTTCAGGAGGTTGTGGCAGCAACTACAGGCTTTGCTGTCTGGTCATGTGCACATCACTTCTAACAGGGATCAGTGCAATCTGGCACTTAAATAATGTTACCGTGGGAGCGGTTCTTTTCTGCAGCATGCTACAGTTTCATGTGCAGTGTCAAATTTGGTATCATTTTGACATCTGGTCTGTGGCACTCATCCATCTGTTGTAACTGAGTAGGTGTTGGGTGGGGTTGGCAGGAGAGGCTTGTTTAAGTGTTTGTTTTCATCCTGTAGAGGAATGGCAGAGCTAGCTTAGTAATTAATTGAATACTCATCTTTAAAAAAAACAGTGTGTGCTAATATTCTAAAGAAGTAGTGAATAAGGCAGTTGGTGCTTCTTACTGCTGAAATGTGGAGACTTTGTTCCTATTTCTGCTTGGTTCCATTTGTTTTAGGATGCCTTCCTCATTGGGCTGGCACTCTGGTTTCTATTCTTGACTCAGCCAATTGCCTCCTGGCTGAATTTGGATAGGTCACTCCATCTTTTGTGCAGCAGTTTCCCTCTCTGAAATGTATCCAAAGTAAAACACCTCTTTTTCTTATAAACTTTGAAATCTGCTCATAAAAATGCAATGGGAGAGGTGGCCATTATCATTACTATCATTATATTAATTTGTGGTTATTCTATTCAAATAATCATGGTTTTAAAGTAACCCTTGGTGTCATCTGTTCATAGTGAAAGAGAGGTTCTGAGCACAGTGGAAACACATCCACAACTTTCATGGCTGACTGTCCAGCTAAATCTGTGTGTTCTGGGAACTTGTTTCTCTCATTTCACTCAGAATGGAGCACAGAAGCACTTCTCCCTGCTTATCTGCCTAGCTATAACCTTCCCACCATTCACAAATGCATAGTGTACCAAGCAATCATTTCCTTCCCTGTGAGTGACTAGGGAATGTTCCACCTGCTCAATTTTAACTTCTGGACAATCCCTGGTATTCATTTCTTTGCCTTAGGACAGTGACTCCTGCTGTTCTGTTTGTCAGTCTACTGGGATGTAGTTGTGCTTTCCCATTTAGGAATCAGTTTTACCCTACTCTGTGATCAGTTTATGGACTGAAGAAGTTATTGATAGCACTTATTAATGCCTTCAGCAGAGCATCTATTTACAAATGTACTAGATAGTCTAGGAAACAGGGAACTCACGATCCATAACTAAATCTAGTTGGTTTTGTCCAGTGTGTCTAATCCTGTGAGATTCTGACTACCTCCACAAAACCCTGGCACAGGGAGGGATTCTTGGAGCAGCTTGCAGATTGCTATTTTGTGACTGGCAGACATGACTGCCAAACTCATTAATAACCAGAATATATTTAAAGATGTGCACCGAGCTATAGCGATTACACAGTCTGCCCTTGTGAACAGAAAACTGTGATGTGGCTTTTCTCTTTCCTCCTTTCCCCTTCTCATGTACACACAGCAAGAGGTGTTACCCTAGGAGTCTCTGTAAAAGTGCTTGTGGATAGTTCATCAGATACTGAATGCTTCGTATTTTCTGGTGGCCTCTGTAAGGCCTGGCATCTACAAACTCTCACAGGTTAGCAATTTTACATCTAAGATTATCATTCCCATTAGAAAAAAACAGAAGTCAAATCCTGGGCTTTCAAATACAGTTTCTTATAAAATACTCTGTAAGAGCAAGAACAGAAGCATCCACTGAGAACATTGATTAAAAAGGACAAAATGTGACCTTTTTGTTTTGTTTTGTTTTAGGTAAGTAACAAAAAAATTCTGTGTTGACCATATCACCTAAAATTCACCTTCCATTTTACCTATAATGTCACTCTTTAGTGCTAGGGAAAGGTGGAGGAATTAAATTGATTTTATTTGTAGATCAGGTTAGGCAGAGAGGTTTCATATTATTATTTCTTAGCTTGCAGACTAAAGCATGTACTGCAAGTTGGAACAAAATTTATCTTCCATTTCTCCACTGTGATTTCTCTCGTAATAAACTTTTAGCTTCTTCTCTAAATTATTTCCCTCTCTGTAATTTCCTCTGGTGACTCTTGGACCCTGAAGTGCCACTAGCTGCAAAATTACAGATAGGAGTGTTTTGAACTCCAGTCACTCACAAGAAATTCATAATCCCGACATCCCACAAATATTGTATTTGCTGTGAGATGAAAGGAACTTATTCTCTGCTTTAATCATGTCCTATTCATTTCTATAAACTAAGATTTCTCCTTATTCAAGTACCTTTCCATTTCTTTCTTGCCCACTCCAGGACTGGCACATTTCAAATGACTCATACCAAACTGAACACTTTTTGCAGCAGAACATGATCGCTGCAGGGGTAAAGGAAGGAAAATACAAAAGAGCAGTGAAAGGAACCTCTGGATTACAAAATTTAGTAATTTTTATAGAAAAATAATACGAAGGGTCCAGTACAGTTCTCCTTAAAAAGGGGATCACAGATTTACTGTCAGGCACTAAGTCCTGTCTTTGCACAGCCTTCTCTCCTGTCTCTGTCCCAGGCACCAGCCCAGATGAACCTTACTGTGCCAGCCTATGCTGAGCTGAAGGATATTTGCTGTCCATTACAGAACCATCAAATCACAGATTAGTTTGGGTTGGAAGGGACCATTAAAGGTCATCTGGTTCCTCCTGCATCAGGGAGTTTCCATTTAGTATCAAAATATAATTCCTCTTACCAGCTTTAGACTTTCTGGCTTTATGTTACTTTTTCTATTTCTGATCTTTGTGAGCTAACTGTCCTGGCTGGTTCAGTTTGCAAAGGCAAAGAAATATACATGGAAATGAAATATGCTGCAGCTGGTTCTAGGCAAAAATTTAGAAAAGCTGAGTCTTCCAGGAATAAGACCAGTTTCTTTTTTACAAACTAACACTGCTACAGAAAGATTTTCCTAATATTATGGAAGAGTAAAATGAAATATATAATTTCTTTTCTCAGCTGTATTTGTTATATCATTTACCTTTATAATATTCTCGGTCTTCTCTCTAAACAAACCAGCTCTTTTGGTGCATTTTGTGTCCCTTCTGTGTTTACTCTAACTTTTGCTCAACGGTGTGACTAGAAAAGTTCACACGTGTCAGACGCTGTCTCCTTGCAGGTCAGGCTTTGTACCCCTCCCCGATCCTGGGAAGCAGTCCAGCAGAGGGAGAGGAGCCTGGCTGCATTATGGGAGGCCCCTCTCACTGCCCTCCAGGTCCTGGTGCTGCCTGGAGCCTCTGCACCACAGTCTGACTCTTCCACTGCAGTTCTGCTCTTACATGACACAGAAAAGAAGAGGTTTCAAGAGGTTTTTCATAACCTGAGAGTGTTTTCAGAGAACACAAAATATTTCTATTCATATTTGGCACTTTCTATGTTGGCAAAGCAACAAAATTAATGCCATCTTCCTCTTTATGTAAGTGTATTTGGGTCCCCAAGTATTTCAGAGTCTTGTTTTCCCCTGGGCTACTAAGGGGTGAGATAATTTTCACAATGTTTTTACCTCTATATGTCCCAACCCATTGTTCTGACAATTCATCAAAGTATTCTACTTCCTTCGTTGCCAACTTTTCACTCTTCGTTCCTGCAGCACTTGCTTTCTTTTGTAAAACAGATGCTAAGGCAGAATTTTGCATCTCACCTCATGACTACTAGATTTTCTTAACAACATCTTCTGAGAAAACCTATTAACGACTTTCTGAGATTTCCTTTAAAATTTATATTAAATGGTTCTGCATAACCCACAGCTTCATTGAGATCTTCAAGATTTTTTTAGGAAGTTAAAATAGGCATGCTTCACTGTCACTGAATCAGTCATGCTTAGCATTAAGCAGATTTTAGAACTTGCTAACTTGTATTTCAACCTTTCTTTCTTTTTCATTTGGTTGAGATGATCTTGATTTTAAAGTAAAATACATGCTATGTTCCAGTGATTTGGTACAGCAGAATAGTCTATTTTTAAGGTAAACTTGCATGATTTTGTTAACAGCTATCAGCCTTGATTGATGCCATCTGCTCTGGGAGGTTTGTTATTTTAGCATGTCAATCATGGAGTTTCTCTTCTGATACCTCAATGTTTGACAGGCACCCATCTATAGTAATTAAATAAAATATGTAGAGAATGAATGTATTTTCAATCGATAAAGACTGATGAGAGGATATAATGCAGTCTGTAATTGAATCTTGTAATTTTTAACTGCCCCTTTGATCCAGCAAATCCACTAATTCTCTTTCAGGTATTTAAATTTCTCATTTGTTTGTAGAGATGTGTCTCTTTGCATTTGAAATTTCCTCTCAGTTCTCCCATTTTCCATCTCTCATTTTCCCTTGCCAATTTATGTTCCTTTCTTTTGGGTTAGCCAGGGCTAGATTTCCTTTTCCTGAAGGTTACCTGTTTGGTTCATCGTACTTTGTTTGTTTTTTCCTGTCTTCCTACTTCCTTTTTGGTTTCGGGGTATGCATACCTTCTGTGATGCAATTATGGTATGCTTAAGTAGTTCCATGTTGAGGGTAAAGATTGTAATGCCTTCAATTCTGACTCCTTTTATTCTCTGTACCTCTTTCCAACCCTCTCCTCCCTCCAAATCCAAGAAATTTAAAGGATTATATTTTAATTGCAGTGCAGTTTAAGTGTTATCTTGTTATTAGATTTCTATCTCCACCCTAGAAGGCTTTATATGATGTTTTGTGTTTCTTGTGTTTCACCAGGGTGGAGGAGTATTTGTATTAGCTTCTTTATTTAGGACTGGCCCAGACCCAAGTCTCTACACTTCTAGAAACTCCATGAAATGCAGTTGTGACAGAAACAAGTGGCAAATGCAATTTCAAACAAAGGTCCTGCCAAGGCGTTTTGAAGGGAAATGACAAATTCAGATCGGTCAGACCATTTGATGCTGTAGCATGCTTCAGTAAGTTCAAGGGCACTAGCAGGGTTCTGGAAAAAAGCTGGATGTGTTGTCAGGCTGGTGCTCTCTAGAAAGGGAGGAGTTGCTTTGCTTTTTTTTACACCATGATCCTGTTTAACCATGTTTGCTAAACTAGAAACTGAGAAAAGAGTAAGAAAAATTCTGGTTTAAGACCAAGAGACACACATGCTTTGTTTTAGCATCTCCCTGCCATGGTAGGACAAACTGCTTTAATCAGTTTCAAAAACCATGCATAGCTCTGGAACCTAGAGGAAAAATTGAGGCATTTAAAGGAAAATGCCCAGAGCACTGAGAAGGGGGGAAACCAGAGGATCAGGCAGGAAAGAAGCAACATCTTGCCTTCTGCTCACACACTGAAAGGAGGAGTATGATCCGTACAGAAAGTAAAAATTAGGAAAGGGCCAGGCAATGCTCTGAATATGAACAAATGGTTTGCATTTAGAGGCTGGCCATGAATGACACCAAATCACTGGACTGCAAAGATGCAACCAAATCCACACAGGTCCAGCTCAGAGTGGGGGATCTGGGAGTGTTTCAAATCTGGATGCCTGATCCAGTCCCACCCCAGTTCTGCTTTGGCAAAGAATTTGCTTCCCTTCCCTGCAAGTCGGTGTGGCAGCCAGGTGGGAACTGTGCACCCTTCAAGCCACATCCCCAGTTAGGATGTCTGAGGAGCACAGTAGGCATGAGTGCCACCACACACAGCAGTTGTCACTTCAGAAAGAGCGTGATCAACTTCAGCACGGTAGTATGGGGCCTATTTGGCTGTGGCTATGGGAGAAGTGTCCCTCCTGATGTATGTGGCAGGGCTGACACCTCTACAGGAGAAGAAGAAGCAATCTCCAGTTTCATATTAAGCTCTCTGTGGCTGTGGCAGTAAGGCAACATTACATTCATTATACTTCAGCTTTAAAAGGACCAACATACTTTTTAGGGCACAAAAAATGAAAAAAAATTCTTATTTTTTTTGAAACTGACCCTTGGCAGCCTGTTTAAAAGAGCTTGAAACTATCTGAATTACACAAGAAAAAAAAAAAGGAAAACATGCCCACAAGGGCTGAAAAATCACTTCAGTAATAGATGACTTTTAACTTTACATCAGAAAATGTTTGGCAGGCATAATTTCAAAGTGTTAGGGAAATGTGTGTGATGACTGCTTGGGTGAAAGAGTAGATGTAGTCCACAGCGAGATTTATCAAATGTTCACATAAGCAATTAGAATCTGGCAGGGCCAGCAACCCGTGGAGAAGGGCAAAGAGGACCACAGCTCTAAACTTTGAAAAGTTAATGAAGCCAACTGATTTCTCACAGAAAATTTTTCTTTGAGTGTGTTCATGTGTCATGGGAATGTTAGTGAGCAGAAGGCTCTGACAAAATGCCAGCTATGAGGCATAAGGGAAACAAAACACTCCAAGCCCCACCAAAGGCCAAACCACCCTTTTCCTTTTTTAAAGCTGCAAAGATTCTTGATGTCCCAACACCCCTGAGCATCCTTATATGTTATCCTTAATCACACAAACAAGCCTATTGACCTGACTGGGGTTATCAGGACAGTCTTCCAGGACTGGCTCCTTTTCAAAGAGACCACAAGAGCACCGAACTTTCCAGGGCAGGAATATGTGCAGAGGCTTGAGCTCACCAGCAAAAGGAGCAGGCAGTGCTGTCTGGGGGATTTGTGAGAGCAGTAGCTGACTATCTGCTTACAAAAGGAAAGAGGGACATCAAGGCAAAAAAAGGAGCTACAGGGCAAGGGAAATAATAAGCAAACAAACAAGAAAACCGGCAGTTTCAATAAGAATGTAGTTTTCTTTAGTTTTATGCTACAAATATCTAAGCAGCTTGCTTTTGCTGTTCTGCTGGAGTAGCATCCTATGAAAGTGTATTCTTCCAGCACCTTTTGTTGCACAAGAAGTTTTAAAAAAGTTTTATAGTTCAGACACCTCAAAGATCTCTCCTCCCCGTGCTTGACACACGACTGTTTTGCAGCAAGCGATGACATTTGGGAAGGCGTTTGCTTGTGCGATCCCTTGGAGCGTGGGGCCATGACAGCATGTACATCCAGCCTGAGTGCTGCAGACTCCTGTGTGCCAGAAACAACGTGGCACCAAATGACACACACAGGCAGTAAGGTGCCCCAGACTTGATGCAGGTTTTTGGAGAGTGATAGAGGTGCTAGAAATATGTAACAGTCAGGCCTCGCTGCAAACGTCAGAGGAGGGAACCAGATGGGTGAGTCTTATGTTCCTTGTAAGAGTTTTGACAGGTTGTGGATAATTAGTACGTTTAGAGTGGAGATAAGCCAGGAATACCTTAGTCTTGATCCCACATGTGGGAAGTATGAGTGGGAGTAAGGGCTTCACAGCACCTCCCAGGAACAGGCTGTGTCCTATGTGTAAAAAGTCAGAATGTGATCATGTTTTTCACTTTCATCAGGACTGTGCTGACTTTCCAAGTCCCCAAGGATGCATGAAAGTCATGTGTCTGTTTGGCCCAAATTGTTTGTAACTCATACTTTCCATATGAAGTTCACCATAAAATAACAAAGAGAAATTACTTAATTGAATTTGTTTGGAACCTAATATCAGAGGAGTGCAACAAATAGAAAACAGTCAAGCACCATACAATCAGTTCAGGAGAACTTACAAATTTCAACACATATGCAGCTGCCTTGTGGAAAACAATCAAAACTACTACATTTATTATGGCTGTGCATATATAATAATTTCCATCCAGACGTGGAGAAACACTTCATATTTTGCTTGAGACTTTCCCATACTATTTTCTGGGACTAAAAGGGAAACTGTGGATCTCTGCGGCCAAGTGATTAGCCCAAGGTCATAGGGCAGGAGATCTGGAAGCAGAACTTTGGAGTCTCAGTGATGTACTTTAACCACAAGACCATCCTTCAGTCTCTTTCACGCTGATGACTTTGGAACTAGCTTTAAAAGATCCAGTGAGACGCAGTGATGGAAGTGATAGATAGCTACACTAGGTAGCCAGAGGCAACAAAAATGATTAGAGACGTGGGGGTATTTCTAAACAAAAAGATTAAGACCAGAACTATTTCATTTAGAAAGAAAACAAGCAAAAATGATAGAATTGAGGTATATAAAGTAATGAATGGTGTGAAGGAGAAATCAGATGCCCTTCATGAAACAAGAGGGCACCTAATGGAATTTAAAAAAGCATTAGCTTATAAATGGATAAGGATATCACTCTCCACTTTATCTCTCAGCAACTTGTGGAACTCTCAATTGCAGGACACTGATGTAAATACTTCAAGAAAGGAAAGATTGTACATAGCCAGTAACAAATACAGAATTTTGAGCTAAAGAAAATACTTCTTCAAAGCTACATTCTTCCCCTGAAAGAACCACCTCTCTCCCTGAGAAAGAGCTAACTTTTTTATTCCTGAGTCTCACCTGCTCACATGCAGAAGGCCCAGCAAAAACTACAACTGCTTTCTCATACGTCCCCAAAACAGGAATACCCCTGCCTACATATTTTTCAGGAAGTCTCTTCCTTGGAACAGCATTAACAGCCTTAGAAATTCAGTTTTCTGTTAGTGGCAAAAATCATGTCCTCATTTTGCCTCCAGGAATCCCAAACTGTCTTTGAACCAGAAGCCACTGTAAGGAAAATCTGGAGGATATGGAAGGTTGCACTGTCTTGTTCTGTCCCTGAGCTCACATTTGTAGCCACCTTCCCCCCTTCCCCCCTCCCCTCTTTCTCCAGAGCCAAGCTGCAGATCCATGTAAGATTCCACCTCGATCTAGTCAATGACCATCTCTTGGATGTCTAGGGCAAAACCATTAGCCTTTTGTTTGTCTACACCGAATGGAGCCCTAATTGCCCAGCTTTCTTTTTTGACTCTCTTAGAGTCACTCCACTGGACTTCAAGGCTTTCTGTAACTTCCTTGCATCTCTGAGCTCCCTTTGATAATCAAGGTTTAAATTGTCCTCTGCCAATCTAGTCAGCCCTTTCCTCATTTTCTTCTGTAATGGTCTTCATGCCTTCCCCCACAGCCATCAGCTGGGACAGCTGCCTTGATATCACCATAGGCCCCCTTCCATACAGATGTTAAGCCTTTCTAACTCCTTTCTTGCCATACCACTTAGAGAAGAACAGGCTGCTATAGACAAATGGTGTCAAATTTGCCTGTTGCTGACAAGCCAGGGATGTCTGTTTACCTTGAGTGAGTGGTCCTTATCGCATGGATTATCTCTCTTCAGTGTTTAGAAAAGCTTTGGTGTAATGAGTGCATAATGGGCTACAGAAATGATAACCATCTCTGAATTATACAGCGCTGGTCCCCTGTGCTGAACTGGATGGACCATCAATTTCTTCTAGGGCAATTTAACTAAACTTCTAGGTAAGCCTTAGCTTATTTAGAAAGCAGGACACCTTGGGGAGACCGGCATCAGTATTTTAGCTAGAGAACCCCATTTCATTCCTTTCTCCAGGTCCTAGCAATCAGGGCACTCTTCTGCCCTTCCCTTGACAGCTTTGTGATCATGCTGATGGGCTTGTACTCCCATCAGCTGTGATATGCACCTCTTCCATCTAATGCCACAGCCAAGTTCAGTTCACAGAGCGAAATAAATATGTTTTAAGGCAAAGTGCTCTACCTTAGCAGCTTTGGTTTCCAATACTTTGGTTTCCAACAGTTGTTTGGAGTTATTCTCCATTCCTCTCCTCTTTTTCCCCTTTTTCTCCACTGATAGCAGGAGTTATTATTAATTACTTGTTGAATACCTGCAATGTTCTGCTGCAGCAAGAGAGATGGTGCTGCCCCACCAGGATTTATAAGATGGGAATACAAGAAAACTAGCGTGCAGAAAGCTGGCTGGGTGACTGGATGATGGAGAGGATGTTTTTAAGTTAATGTTTTAAGAAGGTGAGGAAAAAAGGGAAAAGGGCTCTTTGCTCAGGTTTCTTTACTAAATCTCTCCTCTCCTTATAGAGTGTGTTGAAAATAAAACGAATGCCACTAGATAAAATATTAGGAAACCTGTAAGCATTAAAGGTCTAACTTGAAAAAAATTAAGAACTATAGAAAGAGAAATAATTTTGCATCTGGAACTGAGAAGAAATTAAGGATCCTATCTAAAGGCCAAATCAGAAATTCCTCCCACTGACAAAACTTATGCAAAATTTTCACTGCTCATAGAAGCAGACAATGACTGAGGATTTTTTTCTGTGAAAAATTCAGGTGGTTTTTTTTTTTTAAATTTTCTATCAGATGGTCTTTGTCAAATTTCTATCTAATGAACATTCAAAATAAATAGTGGTTTTCAGGTATGGAAATTGCTTCTTGAACAATTAGTTATATATATATATATTAAAAAGTGTATTTTCTTTAAAAAAGCTAAACCTTTTCTCCACTGACAAAAATGCTGATGAAAAAACTCAGTCAACTGTAGCCTATTGGCCACAACTAATGTCACTGAGGTACCAGCAGTGCTTTTCTTGTAAATATTCTCCAAGTAGGCCAGGTTTTAAAGACATGTGCAAAGCAGAGTATTACCAAAGTTAAGGTCTCACTTTCAATGCTGAATCTTCCAGATAATGTTTCTTAGAAACTATTGGCTAAACAGTCCCAGTTTATATCCATGTTTATTGCCATTTAGCTTGAACAGCTACTTCTCTTCCCTCTGGGATTCACTACCTGTGTGTCTTTACAGGGAATAGTCATATCGCTTTCCAGACTACACATTGCTAATGCCTCTCCTAATCTCCTTTCAAAAGACAGACCTTCCATTCCCCAATGTCTTTCTAGCTGCAGCTCCAGCTTAACCTCACCTTTTTCAAAGATGAATGCTTGGTGATGCACACTGCGCTTTAGATTGTTTCATTTGTGCTTTACGCGGAAGTGTTAACATTTCCTCATGTCTGCTGGGGATACCTCTCCTGAGACAACCTCCCATCATTTCTGCCTCCCCAAAAGACAACGTGGCTTCACAGTTCTTCCGTGAGAACTAAAAATTGACAGGCGAGGTCTGGCAAAACCTACTACAGCAGTAGGAGACAGTTTTGTTCCCATACCAGCTGGCTGCTTGGTAGAGGCAACCACAATCAGAGTCAGAAGTGGGGTGCACACACCTAAGCCTGCATACTACCAGTTACAGCCCTGCATGTTAGCTGTCCTGCAAATCATCCTGAATTACACCAGTGAAAATAAGGGAAAACCTATACATGCCTATACTGAACCTGAGGTCTGAGGCAGAACTGAGTCATAAATGCTGGCTGAGGGGGAACAACCACAGCTGTAAAGGCCTTGTTTGAGAATGAGAAGCAGAAAGAGCTATTAATCTGTGTGAGACAGAACTCATTTCCCTATCATCTTGGAGCAACCCTGCTGTGGAGTGTTACTTTTTGGTTTTGTTTTTCTTAAGACTGTTCTTTATTCATGAGAGAACTGGGCAAGGAAGACCAGTTGAGTAAAAGCCACTAAATAATCTGTCGGGATGAGTTGTCCTTTGCCCCAACAGGCACTCCTAAGCTTTGTATCCCTCACCGGTAGAGTTCAGCTACATACAAACTACCTGCAAAGCCGCATTTGCGCTAACCTGCCGACCACATCAAACCGTAACTTCCATCGCCAGTGGGGGTAGGCAGCAAGAAGAGGAGCTATCAGGAAAAGGTTATCAGGTGAGCCATTCATTTCATAAACAGGGGCTTACAACTACTGAACGTTCTACAGCATCAGCTTTGGTTCAGTTGGATATGGGATGTTGTTTATTTGATTTCTGGATTAAACGCATGATTTAAAATACACATTAGAGAACCCAGGATTATTAAAGCTACAACATACTTCATCAATGTGGAATGTGCTAATGGCTTGCACATACGTTAAGGGTTTTTTTGAAGGCGTTATCAGCTAGGGAGATAGTAGCTACTCCCTTCGCCCACCTATAGACATTCTCTAAACATACATATTCATTTTAATTTACCAGAGAAGTAGAGAAAGAAGAGATAGCTCTGCCTGCACGAGTAGAAAAGATGGACAAATAAAAATGAAGATGTGCATTTTATATTTGTCTCCTTCTAACATCAAACTTTTTTCTTAAAAAGAAAAGAAAAGAAAAGAAATTGTATTCTGTGGAAAGTGGGACAACAGAAATCTGTATTTTAACACAGAAAGGCTAATTAATTCTTTGTGAAACAACACAGAAGTCAGTGGCACTATACCAGAGATGAATTTTACCCAGGCTGTAAAAAGAAAACATAAGTGCAACACAGACCAACAGAAAAGATCCCATTTAGAGTAAGAATTATGTTTCTGTCAGAAAAAAAACAACTAACTAAATTTATTTCCTGGAAGGAGATCCAACTTGGCTCTGCTGCAACAGTGTAAAAGGATCCAAAATAAGTAACAGCAGGCATCTCTACTAAAATTTGCTTCTGATCACATTATTTTTTCTCTAGTACCAGAGAAGAGTTGCACACACATTGGAAGTGAGATACAGTAGTTTATCGCACGGAACATGAGAAAGAGGACTACAGCTCTGCCATTTAAAATTCTGCTCAGCCAGGGAGTCAGTACTGGTCTTGAACAAACCACATGCACTTTCTGGAGTTAATTCCCACCTAAATGCTTTCTATTTCAGGCATATAAACTCAAACTGGAGGGGGCGGAATAGTCTTAATTACAACCATGTTTTGTATCTGCTTCCCCACACATTAAGATGTGAGGTCAGACCTTCACTGCAGAGATGTTAGCAACAATGAGGAGCTATCAGCTCCTTGAAGTACCAGTACCTTACTAAATCCAACTGATGAGTAGTTACACAAAAGCAGGAACTTTATATTAAGCTGTAGTGGTGGCAGTCTGTATATACCAGCACACATTAATAAATGAAGAGTAAAGCACCATAATCACAATCTGTGCATCTGTGTCTGCTTTATGGTATCCTGAAAATGTTTCTAAAGTGGTTGGAATACAGAAAGCAAAAATTATCATTCCTTTCCAGCTGGTCTCATGTGAAATGCTATCTGACTGTGACTGGCAGATTTGGTATTTTGTTAATTGTGAGAGACCCCACTTTGAATAATGTACAAACATTTGTTATGATCAGTGAATATTTCCTTTCACATCGCATTTTCTCCATACATAAATTTATCCTAATCCAATAAAAAGCCTATGTGAGCAAGACTTCTCCATGCAGCCTTTTCTCTACATGGGTGATAGACTGGCTCTTTTTACTACACAATGTTCATGCAATTTTTCATTTCTGCCTCAGATCTGCAATGAATGGAAGTCTTCTTCATGCAAAATCATTTGTTCTCAGGGTGTTCCAAACCCAAGGTTTCATTCAGAGACATCTAGTAAGATGCATTTCTCAGAAACCAGTAACAAGGCACTAGACATGAGGAAATTGTTAATTAAAAAGAAATACCAAACCCCAATCAGGGAACTATGCTGATGTGACAAATGAAATTGGTATGGGGAAAAATAAGAATAATCAAAAGCCAACAGAGTCCTAAAGTTTCACAGTAATTTGTCTTTTAAAAATTAGATGTACACCAAATTTATGTTAAGTTGGTGTTTCTAAGGGACAGAGCAACACATAAGGTCCAAATATGACTTAAATCCAGAAGAATTCCACTGAAATCAATGGTTACAGCAGTGCAAATCAGCAAGAGATCTAAATCTGTCCTAGCTGATTCCAGATCTATCTTTTATTTGCTATATGGCTTCAGGCAAGTCAGTGACCTTCTTTTTATTTCTCAGTTTCTCCATCCGTAAAATGGTGATAATATTGCTTGTAATACATGAAGACTGGGGGGACTAGTTAGCTCCCTAACATGGTCTGGATATGGAAATTCCTGAGGATCAATCATTTTTAGTCGCCTCCATGACCTTTATTGACTCTTTATAATCTTAATACTTAGTTTTTTCTTGCTTGCATGTTTCTCTTTTGACAACCACAAGCCATAGCCTCGAATCCTTATTCAAGTTTTATGCTGTTTACTTCTGTGGCAGGATTCACATGAGAAAACCGAGGACGAGATTTGGAACTTGGCCCCAACAACAACAAACTGTGAGGATATTTCAAACAAAACTCATAAATTACTGCATGAAATTAATCGCATTTACATTATTTTAAGAGCACAGCTTATTAACTGACCCACTGATGCCCAAAAAACAAGGGCACAAACAAAAAAGTCGCAAATATTTCTTCACCCTTATTTGAATAATGTACACTGCGCTGGCATTTGAAGGA
The DNA here is from genome assembly GCF_001604755.1 of Lepidothrix coronata. Classification (NCBI taxonomy): domain Eukaryota; kingdom Metazoa; phylum Chordata; class Aves; order Passeriformes; family Pipridae; genus Lepidothrix; species Lepidothrix coronata. Next base: position 7,170,692 of record NW_016690186.1, on the reverse strand, counting down.
ACAGTCGATTTTGTTCAAACAGGTCAAGTGGGGAAAAATAAATAATAAAGAACAACCCAACCTGAAAACACCCTAACGTCTGACAGCTCTGAGAGGGACCTCTAGTGTGTGCTAGAACATTTTGTGTTGTGCTTCGGGCGCAATTAATACACCAAAATCACCGCAGTCATTTTGAATAGGCGAGGGTAAATTTCGTCAAGCGCCTCCGACCCGTGGGGCCTGCATCCTTCCGCGGGCCGAGCATCCTTCCGCAGGCGCTGCCGACCCAACCCTCAACTATTAAACTGACACTTTTTTTTTTCTTTCTTTCTTTCTTTCTTTTTTTTCCCCTGGCCTCGGCGTGCACAAGGAACCAACTTCCCTGGGTCATCCCGGAGTTTCCCCACTCCGCACGCCCGCAGCGCCCAGCCCCCTTCCACGGCCCCCGGCTCCCGGCTCCGGCCGCTCGGGGGAGGCTGGAGCTGGAAAGTTGCCTTTCCTCCGGGCTCGTGGCTGGGAACAACAACTCGAGCCGCCAGCCCCAGAGCCCGCCCGGTGCTGCCCCCTCCCCGCACACCGGGCGATGCCCGCGGCGCCCCGGGCGATGTTGCCCCTTCCCTTCCCTCCCGCGCCGCGAAGAGCCGCGGTCCCTCGGCAGCCCCCGCCGCTCAGGAGAGAGAGGGGGGAGCGTTTCGCCCATCTTTAATTCTCTCGAGCAGTCCGAGCACGCTCGGTGCCCGCGGGGCACGCTCACATAAACTTGTACCGCGCTGATTGGAAACAGGCGGCGGGCGGCTTTTTTTTTTTTCCCTTTTTTTAAATTTTTTTTTTTTTTTTTTTTAAGGTTTTTCAGCCGGCGGACCCGGCTCCCTCTTCCAGGCCGGCGTCGGACAGCGGGGGCCGGGGCAGCGCGGCCGGTCCCGAGGGGCCCCCGCGGGCCGTGTGCGGATGGAAGGACCGCGGGGCCGCCCTTCCCTTTTCCCTCCGCCGCCCCGGCAGCAAAGGGCGCCGCGGGGCGCTCCGGAGGGGCCCCGGCGATGGGGGAAAGGTGCCTCCCGCTCTCGCTCTCCCCCACACAGAGACACACACAGACACAATGGCGGCCCCCTCCTGCAGCCCGCCGGAGAACAATGCCCGCCGCGCACCCCCGCGCGGAAACACACGCCTTTGAATTAAACGCACCGCTCCGCCCGCCCCGCGCACACCGCCGCCTGAGTCCCCCTCGCAGCGGCGGCGGGGAAAGTAGGCGCCCCCCGCCCGCCGCGCAGCCCCCTCCCTCGCTCGCTCGCTCCCTCCTTCCCTGGCTCCCCCCTTCCCTCCCTGCCCGCTCCCGCCCGCCTCCCCGCGGCGCTGCGCGGGGGTTGCGCGGGGGAGCGCGGCGGGCGAGGCGGCCGCGCCGCGTCCCCGCGCGGGGAGCGAGCGCCCGGCACATGCGTGGAAGCGAGAGCGGCGCCCGAGTCCCTCCGCACCCTCCGCTGCAAACAACAACAATCCCGAGCAGCCCTTACCTGGAACATCGGAGCCGACAGTGTCCCTCTCTCTCTCTCT
>NW_016690186.1:7109356-7169155 GCF_001604755.1 Lepidothrix coronata | reverse complement strand
TAATTTCCCCCCTCCTTTTTTTTTTTTTTTTTCCCCCCCTTTCGTTCTCCCCTTCACCCCCTCCCAACTCACACTTCCGATATTTCTCTCTCCCGGCAGCGGTCTGCTCTCCTCGCTACACCAGAGAGAAATGCAATAGCTTGGCTAAGGTAGACAGAGCAAAATACAGAGAATAGTTGCTCCAGGGCTTTGAAACCCCTCAAGGCAAGGATCAGGATACAATTAGCTCATGTCTCTACCTCCAGTCTGAATCAATCTCCGAAATAAAAGTTAAATTAAATTAACTGATCACACGGGCATAAAATTGATCTCCTTCGAAACGTGCATATAGAAAGATATATATATATATATCGAGTGTATTTTTTTTTTCGGATTTTTTGCTGGAAAAAACAGTCTCATTCCAGCCTCCAACTTGCTTTTTACTCTCCTCTTGCACAGAAAAGCTGATTTTAATCGTTGTGATTAGTTTTGATGTAACGTTTCCGCGGGCGATTTCTGCAAATGGATGGAGTGTTTCTTTGCCAGAAGAGGGAAAAGCAGCAGATGATGATAATTATAAGGATTGTTGGTTGTTTCTTTCTTTCTTTCTTTCTGTTTCTCTCTTTCTTTTTATTTGTATTTAGGTCTGTCTCTTCACTTTCCCGAGTTGACCTGACATTGCCATTGCACTAAGGTCGCACAACTTGTTGATTAGGATCACCTCCCGTTTTGATCGAGGGATATGGGATAATTTGGCAGTGGAGCAACACATTTTCTGTTCCCTTGGCTATATAACTTCCCAAATGACGTGTATAAAAATAAGCACATGGAGTCTGCTTTGCCCCAATCAAGTCTGAATCAATGCCTGGGGGTGATACACAAACTCATTTCAAATGTTCAACCATGCAGAATTGCAAAAAGATTGAAGGAGTTGCACTGCATTTTTTTATTTTTTTTAATATATATATTATTTTTTTAAGCAGCAAAATTAAAAGAAAATAAATCTGTGTAAGTAAATCCAGGAATTTACCACTTAAATTCATGTAACATCGCTCCAAATGCTACTAAGTTTCCTTCTCCAATTACCCAATTACAATGGAGCCTTGTCTTTTAAATCTGCTTTACCCTGGAGTTTGCAGCTTTCTTCTCCTGAAGATAACAAACCCGGGGATAACCAGATAATTTACAAATCTTATTCTTGATCAGTTTTTCCTTATTCTACTTTTCTTCACCTTCCACTCCACTGTATATTGCTTTGTTCAAAGCTACTGTGCATAGAAGCCGTATTAATTTGTTGTTGTTGTTGTTGTTGTTGTTGTTGTTAGAGTGGACTCTTTTGTCATACACCCACGGGTCACCTCCCATTAGTGTCACATCCCCGCCGTATACTTTTGTGAAACGGTATGTTTCTAAGCGCTTCACAGTCCATTAATTCAGGGACTTTGCTGACATTTCTTAGGAGAAAGACCAGGCAGTGAGGCCAAAACTGCCCAATAAAGCCCCTGAATAGAACCAGACGTGTCCAGAGAATATCTGCAATTAGCTTTTTATGGTATGTTTTTGGTATTTTAAAGAAAGTAATGCAAAATATAACAATCGCTTTTTTCTCCTGAGGCAGCTGCTGCAGCCTGAGGAATGACTAATTCTCTTGCTTAAAAACACATCCAACCCAATACATTCTTTTTGTCTTTCCTCTTCTATTTAAGTGATAAGCCTAATAACGTGGTAGAACTTCTCACAAAGGAATCACACCATTTAACGAATGCCTTGTCATTCTGTTATGCGAGAACAAATAGGTTAATTAACCAGGAATGGCTGACAGAAATTAAAAGGAAAAACTAAGTAATCACACACTTACGTGGTTTGGTCTTCAAATTTTATTTTTAATATTCTTCCAAAAACTAGTAGCACGCAAGAGGAAAACCATATATGCCTTCCCCAGCTGGGTTTGTGTGAAACAGGATCATTGCAACCCTTACTAATGTTATGCAGCTTGAGCACAGTCATTTTAAACTACTTAGAGCTGGTTTAACAACTTAAAGATTCTCATGGTTTGTCAGTTCCAACACAGTAAAGAAAATTCTCAGTTTTCCACCCAGATGAAATAAAGAGTTTGCAAAGTTCAGTACACGTGTATCTTGACCTAACTTTATTACTGTCTTACAATGTGTCACCACAAAAAAATTTTTTTATGGCTCTGTGTATGTGACTTTTAAATGCTTCAGTGCTCTTCTCTTTCTAATAAATAAATAAAGCCATGCCAGCAGCCTGGCACTCATTAGCAACCTGCATAATACAGAGAAAAATAATCAGTAAGGGAACAAATTTTAATTTCAAACTAGCAAATGGCTATTATGGTGAACGGTGAAGAAAAATAGCAATGTAGTACCCTTGAAATATGTGAAAAACATCCTTGTACTGTTATTTTTACCTGTAGCAAAGAATTTATCAGATGATGTCAGCACTAGATAAGAAAATGTGTATTTTCAGACAGAGTAAAAAAAAAATATTATCTCAAGAAGGCTCGTTTGGTAAAACTTTCATCACCAAGTCAGAAAATCACGGTTGAAGTCTCACGTCACATTCGTGGGATAGGGCCAAGTGCCCGCTGGGGTAGTTGCAAGCCCTTTTGGGTAGATATTTTTGCCTCCGCTTGTCCACTTTTATATCAAGATAGTACTACCTCCTGGTTCTTTCCTCTACAAGGGGGTCCAAAATATACAGACACATGAATAAAATCGAGGTTTTCTTAAAGAAGTCGGTGTTAACTGCTCCACTGAAGTACTATCTGCATCTCTTTTCACATGCAAAGTAAACATTTCCATAGTACTTCCCCAGAAGAGGAGAGAGCCCCTGCCTTTGCTTATTCTTTCTTCTCACAGTCTGCAGTATCCTCAGCCTTCGCTGCCTAAACTCCGGCCTGAATTTACTGCTGGTGTGGTCAAACTCTGATCTAGGGATGTATTTTTGACATTGGTGGAGTTCACAAGATATAAATATAACCCATACAGGCTGCCACATATATCTAAATAAGTTAGCAACGTTTACCTTTATTAACTGCTTGGAGGTAATTTGCATACAAAGGAGAACACATTAAATCAAAATCTGTTCCATTTTACTTGGAGTTATCTTTTTTTAAACAAGTTTATATAAACTACACCGTGTTTGTAGATTATGAATATTTTACTGATGCTGAATAGCAACCTTAATGAGCTCAAACTGAGCTCAATATTTGACTTCTGAATTTTTCCTCAAATCATCACCTGTTCATAATTAGCCTCTAGAAAACTATAGTAGCTTTTACATATTATTGTCAGTTACCAATTTGGAAAATTGCAGCTTTTGAAGAGGCAGGTTTTCCAATGGCTGCAGATGTGTCCAGTTGCTAAAGGGCATTATTTCTGATTTAGCTGTAATCCTGTCTGGAAACAAGTACAGGGGCTCTTCTCAGGAAGGCCCCCATGTCAGCTTAACCTTCTTTTAAATATTCCTTTCTGCAGTCCATGAAATTCGTACGTGCAGCAGTCTTGTTTCAAAAATATGAAGAAGAGCAGCTCAGTGTGGAAATAAAAAGCTAGCAACAGTTGCCTATATTTTGTCAGTGGTTCTTTTTTCTTCTAGAAAAATAGAAACAATTTTACATTGCATTTGAAGGGGGAGATTTATGAACACAGTTTCTCCAGATTTGTTTTCCCCAAGGAATGTTAAAAAGAATGTATTTTTTCTTTATTACCAGTAACATTTTGATGCAGTATTTGAAGAAATAGATTTTGTTATTTAACTGTGAAATGGATTGAACAGTGTGAACCATACCAAACAGTGAAGTAGCCTAAGCAACAGCATCGCTTCTGCATTTGTGAGAATAACAGGGAATCAGGTCTGCTATAGTAAGGCAACTTAGGCAGCAGCAGGTACTTCTACCCTGTTTCTAAGTAGTCCTTATGTACTGTTTGCACTTATGTCCTTTTGCTGTTAGTTAACAGAAAAAAAAAAAAAAAAAAAAAGCTGAACAAAACTATTTCCACATCCTACTATAATTCCTGGTTGTGTGGTTGTCCCTGTGTTAGGCAATGCAAATGCATACAGAAACAGGAGTGATGGATTTCCCTGTGCATCTCTTAGCTCTGGCCTCAGATGCCCAGATATGACAGTTGTGCCTACTAGTCACTGTAAGAGGAGGTGATGTCTCTATTTGCATCACAGCACCAAAATCTCTTGTACTCCAAGCTCATTCAGTTGCCTGCTTCAGAGAGTAACACCAGAGTCTGAGCAGCTATTTTAAGGAGAAACAGCATCACTAGAGTGGGACATGAAACTCATTTATGTAATTTTATCATTGGTATGAAAACTCCCAGAGTGAACTCCCTTCTCTAGAAACATAAATTTTTAATGTACAGAAATCTCCTGGGAGTTTCTTGCTCCCTTGTGAAGCTATGGATAATCTTACAGACTGTATGGGTAGTCAAGGGATCACAGAGTACTTTCACAGAAAGCCTCTCCAGGTTTTTGGGGCTCTTTTGTGGGTGTCTTTCAGAAGCCTTCAGCACTCCTAAATCCCTCTGCCAGAGATGGGAGCTAGAGATGCTAAGATCTCTAACAAATCATGACACTTGTGGATAGGTTAAAAAGGTTAGAATATTGCCTTTCAGTGTGTAGGACTGAAAATGTGAACCGTGGTGTCATTGCTTCCTAATGTGCATATGCATTTATAATGAACTTCGGGAAATTCTCTGCATTTCTCTGATGTTCTCTGTTTTTCTCTTCCCTCCACAGTTGCTCTTTCCCCTGAGAAGCAGCTCTTCTGCTTGCTTGGTGATTGCAGAGGCTTCCCAGGGGGCACAACAGGGTAGTACCAAACTGGCTTTGTTTCCTGCCTTCAGATATTTCTGTACAGAAAACCTGTCTTTGGTGCAAAATAGGTGAGAAAGGACTCCTTCTGTACAACCAGTGAGGGCAGAGGCAAGTCAGAGTTAATTTCTGCTCCTACTACCTTTTATTTTGACTGGATTTCCCCAGTGCACATTAGAAACCTCTCTCCTCTCTCCAAGCCAGATGTTTTATTCAGATTAGTCAATACAAAAGGATTAATGCACTCTTATGGTCACGGTAAGCTTTTCTGGGCTGGATCATGTGAAATACCAGCAGAGTTGAATATGGAAGGAACTTCAGTTGGTCTAAGCATTCCGATGCAGCATGCAGAATTCGGAGCATAACTGATAATGTATCTCATGAGATTGTACAAATTGCTCTAAGATCGTTCCGATTTAACCACTGAACTCATTCTAATTAAAGACTACACTGAGGAAAAATGGATGAAGTGTGCTTGTGTGTGTGTGTGTGTGTGTATGTTGGGGGAGAAGGGAGATCGATGTGGAGAAAAATAAATGTTTGATCAACTTGGTTTTGTCACTTTATATTTCAGTAGTCTATAACAGAAAATATGGTTTCTAGAGGTAGTATAATCTCTCTCATTCCCAGTTCATCTAGTCCAGAAACACTCCGTTTTACTTCATGGTCCTATTGCCCGAGCCAAAGCTGCTCATGAGAAGCCCTATAATACAACAGAAGTACCTTCAGGGCACCATAGAAATTTATGTTAGTGTATCTCTTTGTGCATCCTTTGGGTGTCAGAATCTCTCCGCATTCCTACGTATAAAAATGATTCCCTGAGCACACCTATATACACAGAGACAATGAGCAGAAGTATTTGGTGTTGTTAAATAATAAAACACACCAGGAATCTTCCCTCCTGGATTTTTAACATTAAAACTACCATTCTCAGAAGTGTTACTCAACCGTACCATGAGATTTTAGAAAGAAAATTGACATTGATGTTACAGCACTCTCTTTCAATAGAGATGTATTTCTAAACACACTCCTCCAGAAAATGTGTGATATCAGCATCATATGGCAATACATCGAGTTTGTTATTTGAAGTATGAATTTCTACCCAATAAACCATCCTTTTGAAGCGAGGAAATATTTCAGAGGGATACATAATACAGCTTCAAGAGAAACTCAGGCTGTGAAATCTGTGTTCGTGTCTGTGTTTTGAATAGCCCGAAGTCTACGAGTGCATATATTGGTCTGTAGCCGATCTGGATAAAGAGAGGGGCAGATCACAGAATTTGAACAGGGCTATCACTTCATCCACCCTTCAGAAACAGTATGTTCCAAGGTTTTAGACTTACAGATACTCATTGTAATGAGTGATCTGCAGATTTTAGAACCAGACTAATTTTCTAGACTCATTGTAGAGCAAGTACATCTTGTCAAAAGGATATTTGAAGGAGATACCTTCTGCTAAAGAAGCAGTAACTGTCTGAAACAATCGCTTTCCAAAACAAAAGCGTGTTACAATTTGTACTATATTTCTGTGTGACAGAGATTACCTTATGCTTTCAACACTATACATGAGCTTTGAAAAACTGGTGTTGCTAGCATTCTCTTGTTCTTTCTTTGTAGAAACTGGAATACATGGAAAGCAGTGGTACTTGTCAGTTTAGAATAATTTGGAGAAATCCACTTTTAAATCAATAATATTTTTCTCCCAGCCACTTCCTGAAAAGCAGCAGTTTTTCACCTCATACCGATTTTACATCATTGTCATTTCCTGGGTTTGCAGGGAGTTGTAGGAGCTGGGCTACTCTGGTCATACTTGATGGATGAGTTTATGCAAGGGAGGAAAGGTGCATAAATGTTAAGGTACTATGTGTTTTCTTCTTGGTTCCATATATAGTATATATATCCCAGCTGTAATTTTTTAGTAATGTTTTAGTAAGGTCCCAGTACCTTCTTTTTACATAAGAAACCTGTAGACACTGGGTAGTGATAGAAAACAGTAGTTTTTTGGGTAATGATAGCAGTTCAGGGGTATGAACCTTGTGGCCTCATCACAATCCTTATTTCTTAATTTCTTGGTCAAAAATGGTGGCTTACCAGAAGCTTGTTGATATTTTAATCCATGCCCTGCTGGTCCTGTCACAGCTGCTAGGGGGACGTGAAGAGACCTACAAGTTAAAGAGGATTTTAGTTGACTGCTTGTGAAAATAAACACAGTCATCTCCTAAGGCAGAGGCTGAAAATGTCTGCCAGGGAAAAACACTCATCTGGCAAAACTCTCCCTCTCATGCCACAGTCACTGAAAATTGCTGTGCTAGTTCATGCAAAGGCAATAGTGCTATTCATACCTCCAGGCAACCTTTCTCCATCCTGACCAGTGAAGACAGATGTTGAGAGAAGTCCCTCCTGCTAGACTGTTCTGGGTTTTGTTGTGATATTTCTCCCAGTCTTCAGTCTTCTTGGGAGCAACAAAACCATGGAATATACATAGTAAAAGGGAGATCCTAGAAAAGAAAGGACATGATGATCACCAAATATAAATCCAAAGACAGTTCAAGGAAAGTGGCATAAAAGAGGCAACTCACAAGTAAGCGCACATCAGCAAGGAAGCATTGCTGCCAAGGCCACATCCGTGTTATGAACCCCTGACAGATACAAATAGCAAACAGTGCTGGCAAAGAGTCAGTGGCTTGATGTCACTGGCATAGTTGCTGGTGTAAAGAAAGGAGTAGGGCTTGCATCAAGGCAGTAGACAGCCTTCTCCTCTTGCTGTAACTACAATACCTGTGTGCACAAAAAGCTACTCCTAAGTGAAAAACGACTACTGCATATTCATTCACGCTGGCAAAGCTGGCTTATCCCTCTATATCCCACCCTTCTCTTCCCCGGGAGAAAATGATAATGCAGCAGAAGCCACTTTGACTCTTATGACATTGGTCAACAGAGAAAAGCAGTTTCTAAAATGATCAGGAAAGGTCACAGATGTTGAGAAAGTATTCCTTTGCCTTTGCCTAGTGATTTTCTGCCACTTTTGAACGGCTTGGCCATGATATTGTCTCTTTTGATTTCTATCTTAGTTTTAAAGACTTTTGTTCTCACTTTGCCTTTTTAATTCAATGGTCAGCTAAACCACCCACACTGATGCTTAGGAGTGATCCTCGTTATTTCCCTATACTACCATACAGATAGACATGAAAACATACTGGTTGTGACTGTGCAGTAAATTCAAGCCAAACTTAAATCAAAGTAAAAGCAATGAGGTCACAAAGAAACCCTGCCAATGTTTATTCCCCTATACTCATCCAAGATAAATTTAATTTGATCATCAGTCATCCCCAAATTCTGGATATACCAACACTTTCCAATTAATCTCAGGCTTCTCATAGTCCTCTTCAACTGCATGGGACAAATGAGTACCATCAGCAAGTGTCACTCACTCATTGTTTATTTTCCTCTCAAAGTTCACTAGTGCAAACACTTGGGGAGAGAGGTTTCAGTGTCCTCTTCAGGAGCACCCCATTCTCCTTCTTTCTCAGCAGCAGCCACGCCCAAAACCTGAAGGCTGTCAAACACCCCTGGGCATGTCCTAGGATCCTTTAATAGTTGGGTGGGGGGGAGTTGGTGTGTGCAGCCTTTTTCAGGAACAAGCTGAACTAAACTAGATGGAGCCTGTGTTAAGGCTGGGTTGATTTTTCTTCTGGTATTTATATTCTGTAGCATGCCTTAGAATTTATTGGTCATGACTTCCTAAGAAGCTGAGTATCCCTGCTTCCCTGGGAGAATTGGGTCAATACTCTTTCACCTGCTTTACAAACATTGACTAGTTAATCCATGCAGTACCCCTCAAGATAGGAAAACGAGGCAGAGAGATTATATGACTTGCCCAAAGCCATAGAAGGAATAAGTGTCAGGCATATTATGAACAGGGCATATAGATCAAAGGAAATACAATGAGAACTCAGGAGTTCCTGTCTCCCGGTCTGCTTCTTACAACAGAGAACAACACTACTTTTCTACTGTATAGCATTTACAGGATTTTTTGTAAGGGATCTTGTCAAAAGCTTGAAGGAAATCCAAATAAATCATCTTAACTCTACAATATTGGTGCAGATGACTTACGTTAGTGAAAGGAACTTGCACGCTTGCCAGATTTCAAGGAGAAATTATGTTGTAAGATCACAAAGGCACAATCTCTTTCTGAAATAAAGTTGATACAATAACTTCCCTCTATAGTCTTAGCTATACAGCTGCAGGATTTCTTTTTATGTATGTGTTTTAAATCTTCTATTCTTAACTAATTTTGTTGCAAAACTTTACTAACTGAAAGATTTAAGTTGCAAACTTCCTTGTAATGAATTCTTGGCTTTTTTGTATCATAGCACTTCAGGGAAAGAGGAACTTACAAATAGATGTGTACCACACACCACCCTTCTGGATTTTTCAGAGAGTTACTTGTTGTACTTCAGTGGTTTGTATATCCCAAGAAAAAATAATTTTCCTGACAACTGTACTCCTTGTCAAACTGAAGTCAATAACAATGCTCCTATAGATTTAAATACCCCAGATTTGTACTTCTCATTTCTATTTTGATCTCTAAATTAATTTTACTGTGGGGATCATATCACAGATCCAAAGTGTAAGCTTGTGGAAACAAACATACTGAAATATCATATTACTTTTAATACTGGAAATAAATATGTTATGTTACCATTTTTTTGAGGTCTTAAACATTACTTGGCTTTACAAGAACTCCTTTACAGGCACAGTAGTACTGAATACTCTTCTGTGTATATCTGTAGGCATATATAAACACATATCTATCTGTGAGCAGTAGAGTCAAAGGTGTGCATAAACCCCTTGCTTCTGCATTTCCTAATTTTAAAATGATGAACTATACAATCAATGCTCTTTTCAGAATGGCTTTCTCCAACTGAGTTTCCTAAAATAATTTATTTTTTAAAGAAAACTGAGAAAATCAGAAAGACTGCTGGGCAGACTGTGGAGAGAATTGTAAACACCAGTCTAATGGTATTCGATTACTTCTTACTGTTTCTTTTTTGCCTGGAGATGCCAATCAGCTCCTCCTTTGACATGTCTCACAATACTTGAGTATTGTGCTCAGTTTTGGGCCCCTCACTATAAGAAAGACTTTGAGGTGCTGGAGCATGTCCAGAGAAGGGCGACAAAGCTGGTTTAGAGCACCAGTCTGATGGGGAATTGCTGAGGGAACTGAGAGTGTCTGGAGAAAAGAAGGCTCAAGGGAGACCTCATTGCTCTCTGTGTATGGCCAGACTTTGCGAGCGAAGATTTGGGAAAACCACTCCCTGAAAGGAGGTTGTAGTGAGGTGGGGGATCAGTCTGCACTCGCAGTAACAAGTAATAGGATGAGAGGAAATGGCCTCAAGTTGTGCCAGGGGAGGTTTAGATTTGATATAAGAAAAAATTTCTTCACTGAAAGGGTAGTGCCAAGCATTGGAACAGGTTGTCCAGGGAAGTAGTTGAGTCACCATCCTTGGAGGTATTTAAAGGATGTGTAGCTGTGGCACTTAGGGACATGGTTTAGTGGTGGACTTGGCAGTGCTGGGTTACTGTTTGTACTCGATGATCTTAAAGGTCTTTTCCAGCTGAAATGATTCTATTCCATAATTCTGTAATAGCAACAAGGTCAGTCACTGGTTTTAAGGGTTTTATTTTGCCCTTCAGCCTGCTTATTCCCTTGCATTCTTTGCACTCTTAAACTTTACACTCAGAAGTTTTTACTCACTATTTTCTGAAATCTTATTATCAGTGGTCTGACTTAATCAGTGTACATTTACTTCTCAGTTCCTGTATTGTCACTGAACTAGCTAAACACTTGGGTGGAGACTTAAGTCTCATTAAGTGCAATGATACTTGGCACATGTTTAAATGCTTGAAACTGAAGCCTAAAGCCTCCATATTGTTATTACACTGATTAAGGAGGCCATTAAAATTTGCCGTTTGGAAAAATTAGTTATTTCTGATGTTGTTGTTAGGATGGCCATTCATTTGAGCATACTTCCTACCATATAACTTGACAGAATGCATGTTATGTTCCCCCAGCACAAAGTGAAAATAAACAGCAGCAAAACGGAAAAACCTTGCTTGTGGGAATGCTGGTGCTTCCAGAATGTCTGGAGCATGATATTTTAGAAAAATGGTCTCCCAACCAGTCATGCATGAACATGAAAAATAAGCTGGGAGTAGGTAAAATATTTGCTGCCATTGCCATACTGAATTCTGTAAGTAATTCTGTGCCAGATTACCTTTGACTCTATGAAAAGCATTCCTCCTAATGTCACTTGTTACAGCATTTGAGCATAGGCTTTGTAACACACTTAGATTCATAAATCTCTTAGCTATGATGCTTAAATAAACACAGCCCCTACACATTTTATTTGGTTGGGTTTTTTTATTATTATTATTTTTTCTGGTTTCTTAGTGCCTGGTTATGCCGTGTGCATTCATGGGGTGAATGCCTGTCCTAGTTAGAGCAGCTGGGACCAGTTCATCACTGGATGGGTGTAACCCAAAACTGTGTATTCTATAGCCTTTCATGCCATTTCCCAGAAACTGTTATCAATAGACCATTTACACCACCTGCCCAGAGCAGCCTGACTCCTCAGGCTATAAACTGGGTGTTAAGAGGCCTGTGAGATAAGAGAATGATCCTGTCCTCACACCCATTGTGGAACTCCCCGCCCTGAGGGAGGTACTGGGCATTCCTGCCTGAACTGGAGGATATATAATCTTGGGGTCTTGGGACTTAACTACTCATGGGATCCAGAGGAAAACTGCAGACCACCACTCTCAACCAGACTGCAACCACCACGCTCGACTGGACTGCAACCACCACTTTTCAACCGGACTGCAACCACCACCCTCGACCGGATTGCAATCACCACTTTTGACCAGACTGCAACAGCACTCTCACCAACAGTTTTTCCCCTCTCCTTTTATTTTGGACTCTGTTCGTGCCCCAGGGTGCTGGGTTATACATTTGGGTTTTGTGGGTTAAAACCAATTGTTTGTCTGTATAATCATACGTATTGTATTATTTTATTAAATTGTTATTCTGATTTATAATCTCTCTTTTGAGTTGGGTTCATTTCCCCTGCTGGTTTACCTTTAAACCAGCACAATGCCTAAATCTTACAGTTTTATTTAGGTTTGGTTGTGCTGAGCTTCATTTCAGATTTGAGAGGACTCCAAAAGGTGGACAATGTTCTGCTGCCCCCGGCACATTTTGTCAGGTGTTGGCAGAATTTCCAGGAGTCCTGGGGACTGCAGTTTCCCTGCAGACCAGAGCAGGCCTTTCCATCATTTCTGCTTCACTGGGATGGGAGGTTAGCTGGCTCACCTTGTTTCCTAATCACGTATTTCTTTGCTTTTCTGCTGTCTTCCTATCTGGAGAGTACTGCTTTTTCACTGTTTAACTGAGTATCCTGAATAGCAGTCATTGTCTCCTTAGGTTTACCTTCTTACCTCCTGCTTACAAATGACATGAGTTGAAAATAACTGAAATGTGGACAAACAGATCTGAATCATGCAGATACAGAGAGTAGGACAGATGGATGTAAGAAGGAAAATTTTGCTTGTCTTGACTGAATTTAATCAACACGTCTTGGTGTGCCTTTTGATTTGTTACCCTGACACCAAAGCCTTTAAGAGAGAAAAGAGGTCTCATCTGATTACATCCAGATGACTCCAGCAGTGATTTATTTACTAAGTTGACAATACCTTTAATTTTGGATAACACTTCCCTTGTAAATGAGATTAATATACCCAGTGTGAATGTGTAAGTGTTGCTTCATCCCTCACTGTCACAACTGCACTGATGACATCTTCCAGGAATCAAGAAAATTATTGTGAACTCATTGTGAAGTTTCACATTGCAGGGCGCTAATGCAAGAAAGGGACAGCAGTATTAGTTGAGCTTGAGGCCACTGTGTATCCAGAGACACTTTGCTTCCATGGAAATGTATAAATAGTGGTAAGATGATTTTATTTTTTAGGATGCCCCATTGTTACAGATATTGATACAAACATGAGTTCTTAATTGAGAGAGATTGTGTGAAAAGACAGGGAGAAGATGACTGTGTCACAGTTATCTCACTGACCAGGGACTACAGCATTGGAAATGCAGGTTTATGGCTTGCTTCAGAACAGCGTGGCAGGAGAAACCAGACTGGAAGTAATATCTTGTAAACACAGAAAAAAATGCAGTTAATGTAAGCATTGGTTTGAGTTGAGCTGAGCTCTTTTTTACCAAAGTGAAGTAGCTCACAAGAAATTAAATAAAAATTGTTATAAAATTATGGAGTTTTTATAAGCTGCTCCTACTCTTCCAGGCCAAAACCTCAGAAGGCATCAGCACCCTCTGTAAATGAATTTTCATCATGGAAAATTTTTTGCATACCTTTATTTTCGGCATCCTAATAAATAAAATCAATTTAACATTATTTACACAGGCACACTGTAAATTAAATGGTCTGGACTGATTTATTTCATCTGAAGATCTGGCCGATTATGAGTTATGCTAAAAAAAATCTATGTGGAAAGAATCCTTACAATTCTGGTAATTTTCCCAAATGAACTTAAATTATGAAGGGTACGTGTGAAAGGAATTACAGAAGAAAGGAACAATGAGTATCCTGATAATTAGTCTTGACCCCTTCTCTCCAACCAGACTATCCTTAACATTACTGTTTTTAGAAGATGCTATTCTAAAATCCTCCAAACCAGACTGCCTTAATTGTCCAGTGGAATTTGCTGTACTGAAACTGTATAGTTTTATAGTGGAATCTACAGTGTGATCATAAACCAGCCTTGCTGTGTCCTAAATTTTACGACACAAAAATTGCTTGGAGGAATAACCCCTTTTGTTTGGCACATTGGAGCCCAGATTGCCATGACTATGGCTCATGTTTTGTTCATGTGTATACATATGTATTTATTTTCACTTTCTGCTCATTTTCATTTCTCTTGGAGCACTGAGGCCTGTGTATTTGCTAGTTTTAAATTTCTACAGGAGGGGAGCTGAGGAGTTTGCTTTTTATTTTTTCCCGTTTATTCCCCAAACTCTTCTTGCAGTTTAACAAGTCAAATACAAAACATGGGGAATAAACATCCACATGATGGTACCATGCGTGATATGGCTTCATTGATTGGATATACTGCATTGGAACATCACACAAAAGAACCTGTAATGCAAAAAAAAAAATCAGTTGCCTGGAGCTTTGAGCTTTCAGATTAGGCTAAAGAGGTTCCTCTGATAACCAGCAGTGTTGAAACTTTCAGTATTATTTAGCTGCCCGGGCATCAGTAACAGATTTCAGTTAGAAGAATCCGGAGACCTAACACACTGGTAAGGTAACCCACCTGCCCTCTCCATGCTTTGGGATCAAAAAACCTATCTAAAAATCTTCACTTTGCCAAGCATAACTGGGAGCGAATGCAACTCTCGCTTCTTCAACACTATCTCTGTCTGCGCAGCCTATTTTGCATCAAAAGATCCGTTTGAAAGTAGAGATGCCTTAGAGCTAAATATTCTAAACTGACAGAAGAATTTCTAGTGGCACACCAGCCTAAAGCCATATTTTTATGAGGACATCACTTTCTATTTCTAAGCTTCAGTATGCACTCATGCTTCCTCATTGCCAGGAGCCATGCCACATCAAGTTGCCTCCTCCCAGCTTTTATGTTTTTTTAATGGAGTCCAGTTTTCTGCCTAACTTATGGCTATCTCCCTGACAAATTGTCAGACACCTATGTCACTAGGATGGAGGTGTCCTGGTGTGGCGCAAGCCGGAAAGGATATTGTAGGTGTCATTAAAAAAATATATGGGACAACCGTCTGTAAATCTGATTGTTCTTGAAGTCTAGGAGGGATTAAGAAAAAAAAAAGAAAAAAGAAAACAGAGACAGCATGCAGTATTTAGTCCTTAAGTGTAAGATATGAACTTGTAATAGACAAAAACTTTAAGTTCACAGGGCTGAGCCTGGATTGCTTGCCACCTCACAAAGTTGCAGTGAAGGGGAGCTGTGCTGGACCCTTGGCACCAGCAATGCTTTGCACAACTGCCCTTGGGTTGCAGTCACCCTGAGGCAAGGCTCCTGACTCCTTGTACATCTTGTTCAGCGCTGAGCAGACTGCTTGCACTTAAATAAACTGCAATCGCTTCGGCGTCTAGCTAGAGCCTGACAAGTCATACTGCTGGGTTTAAACAAACAATAATAGACCTTCCTCAATTTCATATCATGGGAAAGCACTGCTTTTGCGGTAATGAAGCTGATTTTTTTCCCCAATGAAAAGACATCAGGGTTTAGCTGCTGCCTCACAGTATCAGGAAGTTTAACATTCGCTAAAATATTCTGAAGGACTAGTACAGGATTTCAGTCCTAAAAATTCCACATCCATCAAAGAAGGTAGGAATTTTTATGTTAAAAGAAGAAAGATGTGCTGTTGTAAGTCAGCAACTTAAATGCCTTTATCTATACAGCCTGCAAGACATCTGCAGAACATTCAGCAATTAAATATGCCCCCAGCTGAACAATAATGTTGCTGCTTGGTCTGCATATAAATTAAGAGTGAGTTAAGGGTGTGTATTCAAGATGGGCTCTTTTGTTGTCAATATCCTGTGCCATAAGCTGCCCTTGAAATCACCTTGAAGTCTGCAAAGGGCACGTGCAAAAGTCTCAACCACACATCTCTTCCCCTCTCACCCCAATAAAAGAGAGTGCAGATCCTTCAAAGAGGAATAAGTACTAATCATTCATCATCTTCGATAGCTTAGATTGCCTCTCTACCTGCTAGAATATGCCTGTTTGGGAGGGACAGAGGAAGAAGAAAGAGAGCATAGAGTAATTTACCTCCAGGTCCCTGCTTCATGTGAGTACCGAGCCAGACTGGGAGCATCTGGTAATCTACTCTTCTACTACAACACCAGGGTTTTCCCAGAGGTGCAACCATTCATGGATGTTGGTTTTCAGGCTGCTGAACTCGCTGCAGCTTCTCCTGCTTGGCAATTTTGACTGAAGGGCCAACAGACTGTGTTTTCCTCCCCCAGCAAATGGCCTGTCTAGCTGCAGTTTGGAGCTCCCAGGTGTGTGTATGTGTGTGTGTGCATGCTGAAGGGGCTAGAAAAAAACAGCTGGCAAGGCCCTGTTTCACTTACACTGCAGCATTTCTGAGGGTGACTAGAGGATGTTAACGCACCTGGCTACCCATCAAATTTTTATTACAAATATATCTTTTCTCTAGTTCTTTCTGTGTAAGGATCCCAAAGTATTTTAGAGATGTTATTTCATGAAGCTGCTTTATTGCTCAAATGAGGCAGACACCCTGGAGAAAGAAGTATGGATGCCCACTCACATGTGTAGCAGCAACAGCTGCAGTTGCTCCAGGGATATCAGCCCTTGCTCTGGTCGCTGGCCCCTCTGCTCTGCCAGAAGTCACCCCTTGCAGAAGCACAGGTAGTGAGACAGACGCCTGCTCATGCCTCCATGGCTCCTGTAGGGGCTGGAGCAATGGTGCACGTCCATCCTGGTTCCCCCAGGGAAACACAGGGAGAGGGACAGGGAGGGCACTGGCACATGATGCTTTCTATGCCTCTTCTTGGAGACAGAGATAGAGAGTTTGAGTGGAGAGCTGGGGATATCGCACATCCACTGCAGCAGGGATGAGTTTTACCAGAGCTCATCTTTCAGGACCTCCAGGCATTGGCTTCTGCTATGACTTATACCTTCCTTATGACTGTAGCGCCTTTTTGCTTACATTAAATTGCCTTGAGATTAATAAAAAATAAAAATAATAAAAAAAGAGTGTTTAGCTTTTACCTGTTGGGGCTTATCCTCCTGCAGAGCAACAAAGGCCACATCTGTATCTGAAACAGAGAAGCACTGGCTTGTTCATTGCTCACAGTAGCAACTTTGCGTTGACAACCAGGAGAGCAAAAGAAAATGTATAGCTATGTGGCACAGCACCTTGCATGTTAACTGGGCTCCAGCATATGTGGTTGCTTTTATATGTGGTTGCTTTTACAGTAAAAAGTCCAGTTAGAGCTCTTTCTTCTGGGCAGAGCTTTCCATGTCACTTCTCAGCAGGAAAGAGCTACTGATTCTGTACCTTGAATCTAATTTTAAAAACACCTTTCTTTACAAGCACTACAGAATATCTGTTTTCTTTAAGCAATTTTGTGGCCACAAACAGCTTATACCTCTTTTTCTTTCCCATATTTTTTTATTATTATTTTTTGTTCCTTTTTGGGCTTTTGAAAAGAAGTCCCGAATTTAAGCTGGTGCAAACATCACTTGACTTGTTACAGGTGATATAATGAGATAAGCAGACTTACAGTGAGCAGAGTAACTGCCTTGCATTTCTTGGTAACCATATAAGCTTCTGTGAGAAAGGTACAGAAATATCCAGAAGCAGTAAATATAGTAAGGTGTGCACAGGGCAACTCCAGACCATTAGCTAGGGACCCATAATGGAACATTGACATCTTTAAAGGCATTTTTGTTTCTACAATTTTTAGGATAGTTTTATGGCAATTCTGTAGCTACTGTACTTCACTGTTTCACAGTGATTCCTTTTTATCTCTTGAGATTATTCCAAGATGTTAGGATGTAATACATGGAGAGAAGAGCAATCATCACATAGCAAGTTACACATAAAAGAGTCATATAATCAATTGTTCTGATGTCATAAAGTCACAGTCCACTGATCTGATGTCACTGTGATGGATTGGGACTTTTAATGCTTCATTTATGATGTTAAAAAAAACAGGGGAAGGGGTGGTTATGTCAAAACACATGCCATTCTTAATGTGGCATTAACAGAGCTAAATGGGATGCAGTGATATTTATTTATTTGACCGCAGAAGTGTGAGCCAAGTTCAGTGTTAACAGCATAAATGTGGCTACTTCTGTGTGCTTTCAGAAACCAGTGGGCAAGAGCCAGGAGCAATGAATATTTACTCCAGCTGAGGATCTCCTCCAATGTTTTAATTAATAATAAGGGAACTAAGGGCTTAACCAGGACTTTGCCCCAGGTCAGGGTCAGCACATGACTGTGATATCCAAGTAGCAGCCTGGGAGGCTGTGGCTGGTGATGTTGCAGTCTGCTGCTGCTTCCCACATGCTTTGGCAAAGGAAATACCCCCAACTTGCCCTTCCCTTTCTTGCAATAACAAGGAGGTGGGGGGAGGAGGAGGAGCAGGGGCTGGAACAAAGGTCTATAAGTATTGCCATGGGCAGAACTCAGTGGACGCAGCAGTCACAGAGAGGAGGCTCTGTTCCCTTCACTGTAGTCCACAGATAGGAAAAGCTGTTTGAAGGGGAATATATCATGTCCCTTAGTTTCCAGGTGAGACAGTGCAAGATGAGGCCATAAGATTCAAGGCATCCATAGATCACATACTATTAGGATTTAGGACTAGAAAACTGCCCTGTTTCAGTGTTCGCACTCCTGAGGCAATAGGTTGTTTGGAGGGGCATGAACTGGTACCATTTTTGTGGTCACTTTGTGGTGAGGAGAGGGAGCATATTACTTTTTTGATGGAGGAGCTTAAGGCTGGCATTTCCCATCCTGGCAGTCAGCCACAGCCCTCTACTAAAACACATCAGGTGGCTGTTTCTGCTCAAACTTTTATCAGGCTGGTCTTGAAAGTGTCACTGACAAGTTTCTGGGTCTATGTGCTCTGGAGACATGGACAGGTCATGAGTCCCAGAAACTGCCCTGGATCCACAGGTATTGGTTTAATCTTGACTCCTGTTAAGAAGCTTTTATTTGCAACATAGAGGACTGCAAACATGAAGTTACTCTTTATCAAAAACCGCTGCCATGAAATCACCACATACATGGGTGTTATGCATAAGAGCACCACTACGTCAGTTTGTGATAGGCATGTGTGCTTTTGCACCTGGTCAGGTGTACATCTGGAAAAAAATAAGTCATTCCTGTGTAACACTCTTACTTTGTCCTGCTTGCAGTTAAAAGATGTGACATTGCCAGAGATATCAGTGTGCTGTTCTTAGCACCCCTCCCTCCCCTCACCTCACCTCTTTCCAGTCTCCTTTTTACTTTCACTCCTTTGCCAATAAAGTCCCCTCAGCTTAAGAGTGTCTCTCCTGACTCAGCAAAAGTGCACACCCTTGGAAGCATTTCAGGCAGGCTCTCCAGGGCATATCAGCCCCATGCTGGAGAGGACCTGTGGGCTCACAGCCAGACAACAAACCAGGCTTCTCTTCTGCAGTGGGATGGTGCCTACTTAGTGACCAGTGATGGCCAGAATGGGAACAGAAGATCTCACTTGCAAAGTGGAATCCTCTGACTTCACTTGGAAACCTATTGTGGGTTCTCTGGACAAAAGTGAAGCAGTTTATCATTGTGTTCTGGCGCTGGGAACCTACTGAGGCATGGGAGCAGGGCTTTCCCTGCCACCAGAAACCCCGAAAGAACCACTGCCCTGTGCTGCTCTGCATCTTCTCCATTATCCAGCCTATTTATTCCTCCTCAAAGGCAAAGCTGGAAAAGAAGCCAAGGGATCCATTCCAGATATCTGTACTAGTGCATATTTTTTCCACCATCTTTTTTGAAGTATCATACAGTCCCCTTCCTTTATGTTGAAAGCAGAGTAAGAAAACTCCAATTTCATGCCCTCAGGCATGAATGAAAGAATAAAAACAACACAACATTTGCATCTGTTTAGCAAGCTCTGTTCTAGAAGTCTCCATGTAGGAAAAAAATGGGGGGAAGAGCCCCAAAACTCCAGGTGACATGGAGCCATTTAGAGAGTACTGTAGGAAGGAAAGGCAGAGAAGAAAATTATTGTCATAAATGACCTAAGAATTCATGGCCTTATGATTGCAAACACAAAGTCTAAAAAGGTTACATTCTCTTGCTTCTCTGCCTACCCCTGATATCAATGAACATCAGCTAAAGGTGGCTGAAGAACCAATTTCATGCATCTACTGTAGAAGGAAATGAACTGAGCCAAGGGCAAAAATAAAATTATACAAATGTTATTATAGACTAGCCTGCTTCTGTCCTAGTTTAATTCAAATTTCAGTGCTGCAGGCTTTGCTGCTGGCAGTAGCCTTCCTGAATAAATCAACATTTGCTTACATCTAAATTATTAGAGAAACATGTGACTTTGTTTATTGTATAAATTATACGCAAGGTTAAAGCATTAACTGTTCAACGGGCTTTGTGCAGCCACACAATTGCTCCCATCCCCCCCAAACCTTTCTCCCCCAACACTATTTTGAGGACAAGCCATCCAAGGAGGGCTCGGTAGGGGCTACCCAGCAGGAACACAGCTACAGGCGTAATTTTAGGACCTTTCTCTTCGTTGTGCTGCCCCAGGGGAAATCACTCACTGCTGTGCAGAGCATACAGGGGATGTAAAGCACCCTTGTGCTGACTGAGTAGTTCTTCAGACCTACTTTGCAGCAGTGTTTATGGGTGTAGGAAGTAATGGGGAGAGCAGTCTTCGGTGCCTAGGCATATTTACAGGCAAGAGGAAGAAATCTGCTGCTATCAGGACTGTTGTGATGAGTGGAGGGTCCCATCTGCTACAGCCTGGCTCTCTGGAAACACAGCAGCTTGGGGTTTGGGACCATAGCAACTCTAGGGCTCCAGCAAGCTTGTGTGTCACAAGCCCCAGACTCCCAGTGGGTTCTCCAAGCTTCATGGTTACTGCTGCTGAAGTTCACCTGGGAAGATGCTTGTTCAGAAAACTAAGTAGGTCTGTGGGCCTTCACCCTGCATGTACCAGCCCTGAAGGAGGCAGGGGCTGAGGGGCAGCCAGAGCTCCATCCCCTGCTGCCAGCTCTGAGTCTGTGTAGCAGCAACTGGTATGGCCCGTCCCAGCTGGACTCATTTTCTATAGCTGCTTTCTTTGCTGTTACTCAGATGGTAAAAGAAGCACTTTGCTTCCTTTGGAAATACAATCCTATTGCACAGAAAAGCTCTGCTGCAACAGTCCTAAACACTGCAGCAGTATAACTTCAAACTGCAATATCTGGGATTATTGCTGCAAAATATTGAAGGATCCTCTTTTTAAAAGGAAGCAAGTAAAAAACCCAAAGGAGCCCTTTTCCCCCAAAGCCATTAATGTCTCACAGACCAGTTGGTACTGTGCTTTTTGTCACAAGTGTATCACCACACAGCAGCTGAGTAAATCTTTTCCACAAAGGTATCAGATGCCGCTAGCTCAGGGTCTAGGATATAGAATCCAAATATATGTCTCCTGGGTTCCTGCACTGAAATACTGTCAGGAGGTTTCTGTGGACAGGCTGAACTGAATGTTTTATTTACATTTCATTTACACTTGCAAATTAATATATACTTTCGATGCTGTTAAAGGGCCATTGAACAGAACTGTAGTTTTATATTCAGCAAAAGGATGTAATTTCCCTATAAATAAAATTGTTGTTTGTTTTTCTCTGCACTCGATTATTATGGAAATTTCACAGTTTCTCAGCTACAGTGATGTCTAGTGAAATGAGCAGGCCATTTATGTGGAATTTTTTTCAAGTGTCCTTACTCTTTTCTATTTATGCTAATGTTATTTCATGCTAATAGCAGACTATATTTTGCTTTGATACTATTAAAACCTGGCTGGCTTGAGTAAAGGGAACATTTTTATAGTGCTTTCTGGGAATGATCTAACACAATAAAACCATCTCCACTACAATTGTGGATTTGGAGGAGACTCTACTTGCCTGCCCTTCAATCCAAAAAGTGAGAAATCCTTTAGACATAAATTAATTTCACTGACTCCTTTTCCTATTTTTATTCTTTGTAAATGATAACTTACTGTGTAATTTAGCTATGCTGCAAGGAGTTCTTCTTCCAAGAGGGATTCGGGAAGCATATATTGTTTATCTCAGCCTGTGAACATGAGGTTTACAAATCCCATTACCAAATAATGGGATTGGAATTCCTATTTCAATTTTTTTGCATCCTCTTGCAAAAATGTGACCTCCTTCTCCCTCCTAAATAGCTGAGATCTTCCTTCTCCATTAGACAGGGCTCCGCATCATTATAACCTGTCCTGGCTTCCTTCCTGAGATTGCCATAAAAGTCAGCAGGATCTTTAAGTACAAGAAATTAATTTACAGCTTGAAATGTAAGCTAAAGTGAACTCCAGCTCCTTTGCCTGAAATTTATATCAGACCCATGAGAGGGGACTTGCTGATTGAAAAGACTCAGGGCAGAAAATGTAATCAATATTTAGGCATTTCTAACTCCAAAGTTACTCTGTCTTCCATAGTAGCTCCGTTTGTGCCTGCCTTCGGAGCCTCCCACTGAAAACAGCGCTGAGAAAAATGGGTTCAGGTTCCCTGCAGGCACCCCATTAGGGAACTTTCTCATGAATCCCAGAGCAGTTTTCGGGGAGATGTTGCAATGCAAGTTAAGTCTTCCTTGGCCTTATGCTGCTGCCTCCGAGCTCTTACACCAGGGATAAAAATCTGGCGCAGCGACGTCTTCCCTTGGTTGGAAAATTTGCCTCATTTGACTGACAGGCCTGGGCACCGAGGTCAGCTGGGAGGCCTGGCTGAACAGAAGGCTGTAATGAAGACATTTTCTCTCTCCTGGCTGACCTCCTACAGCCGACAGATTTGAAAAGCCTCTTCGCCAGCTGACAGGATGAAATACAGGCTAGGAGAGATCAAAAGCACTTACCATTTATCTATCTCGTTATTCATAAAGTCCCCCATCACCATGGTGCCTGAAAGCCTCCAGTGAACTGGGGAGAGTTCCCTGGAGCCAAAAGCCTCCAGTGCTTCCTCACAGCAATCAAAATTGCTTCCTGAGGGTTGGTTTGTTTTTTTCCCCTTCTTTCTCCTGCTCAGAGTTTTTATCCATTACTGCAGATCATCATGGGGATTAACGGGAAGATTGACTCAACCGGGCAAAAGGCTTTTACTGAATTTGCATACACCCTCATCCAGCTTCGGTATCCTAATTTCTGATCAAAAGACTTATTGTCGCAGTAAAAAAGTGGCTGAAGAGAGGAATTAAAAGTTCCCAACCACAAGGTCCTATCTGAGAGGAAACTAACAGAGACAAGTCTACCATTTTAAGACCAAGATTAGGTGTGTTTTACACACTGTAAAGACAGGTAAGTGCATGGCTGAAATATTTGTATATAAAGGTACAGAATTTCCCAGTGGGAGTTTTCTCCTTGCAATTTGCACAGTGTTTTGACCATCAGTCATGCAAAGCAAATAGCTCAATGCCGTTAGAGAGAAAAAAAGACAAATATGAAAATGAAAAAGAGTAGTTCTTTAAAAGCATTGCGATAATTTTTACACTAACCTTATGATTTCTCAAAATCTGATTCATAATTACTGAACCTTTACTGTCGACACTACTAAAAATATCATGGCACAGATTTTTCCAAGCAAGGACTACAGCTTTACACAAAAGCAAATACACGTTTCGTATCTGATATCAAAAGTCAAACTGCAAGCAAGTTTAGCTCTCAATTTTCATCTGTAGCCTGTTCCTTTTTCTACAGTCTTCCAGTCTAAACTAAAAACCAAGATCAAGTCTGTCGAGGGAATGCAAAATGTAAGGTAAGACTAACTGATAAACAGCCTACTCTGCCTTGACATTGATGCTACCCATTTGTTTTGAGACTGGAAACCAATTTTTAATTGACCTTTGCTCTGTTCCCTACTTGTCAGCCTCTTTTTACGTCACTCTTCCATTTCCCATTGGCGCTGTGTGAACCAAATTCTTCGTTTTCTGAGAGGTGCTGGGATGCTTCAGTGACAAATAACCTAGAGTTTTTATTAACAAACTATGAAAAAATTTACTTACGGGATGCCAGTGTTTTCTTCTTCTGATTCACATTAAACAATCAGTGATTTATTAAGAGCTTGTTAATTAGTAATGTGGCAAACTTGACGATTAAAAAGAAACCCAAAGCAACAGAGAGGACAACCTCTACTGGATTATCTTATAGAAAATGCAATCAGGCTATAAAAGCAAGCTAAAAATAAAACTAATACCTTCTTCATTGACCCCAGGCAGTTGCAATTGGATAAAGCACTCTTCAGTTTGTTCCCAGCAGTTTTGTGCAGTGTTGCTCTATGATAGGACTAGCGAGTGTAATTCTGCTTGGAGGAAGATTCATCTTGGCTGAGTGTGTGTGGGAATTCTGAGTCCAAGTGAAGCCTTAGAAGAATCATATTTCAGGTGCCTACAGTTTTATAAACGCAGATTCAGAGAGAAATGGTTGCTGTCATAGAAATACCTACTTACCCCTTTATTTAAACATCTCAATGGCATGAGCTATGGTACAGGTCATTAGTGTGACAGGGTAGAAACACCTGGTCTAAAATAAATCTGTCCTTTATTGCCCAGATGGTGACAAGCATCCCTTTATTTTGTATTCTGCTCTATAGGAAACTGCAATAGCAGAGCTCCGTTTTGGTGTTTGGGTTTTTATTAGCAAATTTGCTTTGTCATTATAAACATATTAAACTATTTAAAGTTTGCACCAGAGTTTACCAGAATGACTGCAGTAAATTACATAGTAAAACTATACTACAGTATAGACTATTCTGTAGTGATTTACTATACTACCATGCTGTAGTATACGACTGTACTACATCTGTCAAGGAAATAAATCTAATGTCTGGTGAAGTGTCCTTTGCTGGTTTATAGGATAGCCTTTGGTCTCATAGTTATTAATTTACAAAATTTGGTCTTTCATAGTGGGGCTTCCACTAGCTATTGCTAATTAAACAAATTCTGCATATGTGTAAAAGTTATTGGAATGTATTCTGAGCAACAAGCTGTTCTGCCCACATGGGATATCTTATAAATTGTACACAGAGCAGTGCAAAAGTTATTAAGCTCCAGTGTCCTGTATGTATAAACAGTCCTGATTTTTTGGTTAGGAGCATTATGTTCTATCACATGAGAAACTTGGGCTGTGGTGTTAACCTCACCTAGCTGAGAGTTTAGGAGCATCGCAGAGGTGATACTTTTAGCCTTGGAGGGATAATGTATCATACTTGAGCACCTTGTTCACAGCAGTGCTGCAGTCCTGAAATAGGCTATCATCACTTCTCAGAGCTGATGGCTTTCTGCTGCAAGGTAGCAGCGGCACCTAATACTGTGAGGTGAGGGGATGTGGGGGTAGAAGGCCAGAATTTAATGAGGAACAATAGTTTGCAGCAGTGCTTTAAATTCCTCAGGCTTGGTGTCCCAGCAAACTCTGGGTGAGGATAGGCACAAATAGCTTGGACTTTCACACACATAAAAAAAAAGAGTGTTTATATAGCTTACAATTATGCAGGGATCATTCAGAGAGCTTTACTTTTTCAGGGACTGTCTGCAATGATAGCTTCAGTGCTACACAATTACACACAGCCGGCCCTAAAGCAGGGTTTTGCTCCAGCTGGCACACAAACCTAAACCTCGCTCTGCCCAGGACAGATGAGAACAAGTGGCAGTGCCATAGGACGTGTCATGAAGTCTCCAGTTCTCCGCTTTTCTCCCTCCAGAGGAACTCAGCCTCCTCTCTCATTCCCAGCTGAAGGAACCCTGAAGGATAAGGGTCACTTAATTGTCTCTCACCACTTGCTGAGTCCTCCATTCAAGCTCAGTTCCAGCTGTGGAAAGAACCTGCTCCTTTTCTGGCAAGCTGTTAGAAAACCGGTTCCATGATCCACTTTGGACAGGATTCCAGTTGGTGAACCCTAAATGTATGTTAACTGTATCTTACAATAGATTAAATACCCAACCCCCTGAAAGAGGCAGAACTGAAGATACACCCACTCGCCCATGGTTTCATGCCATATTGCACCTGTATCTGCTGTTTTGGCTTCTATTATGAGGTCACTGTCTTTTGTCAAGCACCGTGTAGTGTGTTTTGACACAAACTTCTGTGGTGGCCAGACACTCAAATGTTAGCCAACAGCAAATAGCATGACTCTGCCCAAAGAAATTCTAGATACTTTTTGTGCCTTTAAGATTGGAACTTTGAAACAGCCCATAAGCTGTTAAGAAATTGGTTCAGCATCAACAGAGGAGTGTGGTACTTGATATGGTGGTACTGCAAGCTCAAACATGATGCTGCAGTAACACAAACAAAGCTTTCAGGCAAGCTGACTTCCAGTAGGGAACCATGCCTGTGCCCACTGCTGACTTTGTCATGTCAGTGGGGAATTCTAACCCAGGTGATTGATTTTGCCTAGCTGGAGAAAATGACAAAATCTGAATCCAAAACCTGATGATTATGAGTACAAATGGTTGCATGGTTTTTATGACTGTCCACATTAAGGGCTTGGCATCCCTTTTCCAGAGCCATAAAACTAAACCCAACAGAAGCGATGCCAAATCTAGACATTTTCATTCTTGTTGTAGCTACAGCGGTTCTGAGATGCCCACAGGATGTAGGGATGTATATATATATCAGAAGCACAGTTGGTGGATGT
Source organism: Lepidothrix coronata (assembly GCF_001604755.1). Classification (NCBI taxonomy): domain Eukaryota; kingdom Metazoa; phylum Chordata; class Aves; order Passeriformes; family Pipridae; genus Lepidothrix; species Lepidothrix coronata. The sequence continues at coordinate 7,142,854 of NW_016690186.1, read as the reverse complement.
GGTTAGGAAACAATACATGTGCAAGCACCAACCTGCTGGTGGTGCTGCAGAGTGAAGCTATAGTTGCCTATTCTTTATGCACTGAACAGCACTGGCTGAAGGTGTTCCTGTCCTAGTTGCTGGAAGTTATTACTCCTGCCAGAAGATATGATCCAGTGAGAGCTCCTGGACCAGGCATCTGGGTTAGGTTACTGAGAAGAAGAAGGCAGTTTTTCTAACTGTCTGGCTTGAAGCAGACGAGGAAAGGCTTGTGTGCCCTTTTCTTGGCAGAAATGAGGTGACAATGCTTTCTGGTAGGGGCATGGTAACCCCCAGTTAGGAATGATAGTCTTTGACAGGCACAGCTGTTTGTAGAATCCATGACCTAGTATGAAAACTTCAAGCGTCACTCAAAAATTAGCTAGACGATGGCAAAAAATATTTACAGATGGGAAAAATCTGGCATTAGAGGCATTAGAGAGCTTGGCACATAATACTGTGGCAGCCACAGGGTTGCAGTACTCCTAGCTCACATCTTCCTCCTCCAGCCTCTCCCCACTTTTGCCTTCCAGCCTTCTCCAGTGGTAGGGTCAATTGGAGGGATGATCCAAGGGATGTCCTTCCCCATGATGCCATCCAGCACGGTCTGTCCAGCAGCAGAGATCCACAGCTCTGCTATGAAAGAAAGCACACACACAGCCTGCAGTTTTGGCTGCCTGCTAAAGCAAGTGCTGGCCCTCAGCCCTGGCAGCTGGAATGCAGAAGAGCAAGGGGAAGGAACAAAAGCACTGCTTCCTTTCTCTACTCTTTATCTATGTATTCAGTTAGTTGAGATGGTTTATGATGTTGTCTGTTCTGTGGGCAGCCTGTCATCCTCAAGCTGCTGTAACCTTGATTAAATCCAAGTACTTTAATTAGAAGAGAGCTGTAGCTCTGCATGGTAGTCCCACACTCTGCAAACAGCGGTAGGGAAGTACAATTACACATAGTGACAGATGGAGAGCACTAACGTAGGTGTTAAACCCATGTGCAGCTCACAGCCCAACAGGGCTGGCTTAGCCCCATGGCTTTTCAAGACAAATGAGCTGAAGAGCTGGAAGTTGACAGAGTGCGTGTGTCTTTCATAGTAGGTCTTAAAAATCGAAGTCTCAACACCTTTCATCTGGGTGGGGGTTTGCTTGAGAAAGTTTAGCAGTAAGTTTTCCTTTCCTTTCTGGACTTTCTCCCCAGAAGTGAGTCCTGGTTTTGTCATACTTTGGGAAAATTATGCAAAAGAGATTTTGGTAAGAGCCTGCTTCAGGTGGGTAAACAAACCAAAATGAAAGATGTTTTTAGCATTGAAATTTTCATATAATTGTATTAAAATCTCTTGTAAGAGTTGAATGTTGATCTTCCTGGTTTCAGCTCCCCTCTTTTATGGTATTTTCATTCTCAGTGGATCCCTTTACCACCAGCAAGTCTGAGATCTATGAACTTGAAAAGGATAACAAGAGGTAGCGAGAGAGAAAATAAGCCCAGAGATAATTTTTCTATCTCTTGATCAGGGTCTTTCCAAGAGAGGCGCATGCAGGAATTCCCACTGCATTGGCCACAGTAAATGAGGCTGCAAGGGACTTTTTCTCAGCAGGTGACAAGTCCCCCCTTGAGTGCTTAGCACATGACATTAATAATATCACGTACTGTTTCCAGACTCAGATACCTGTCTCCCTTTTGCAAGCTGGGCCTGGCAACACTCTCCAGGATGGCAGCTATGGCACATAGTCTAGTGACTTTCTTTTCATCAATTAAAGGGCTAATGAAGTCTCACTGTAGCTGAAAAAGTCAGTTTTTTTCTGAGGATCTTTTGCATGCACACAAGGAGAATTGGGCGAGGGGTTGGAGCTTTTAGTCTCAGAATGGTACAAAGAGTTTTACTGGTGCAAGTACAGCTGTGGAAAACAGAGGGATTATTGTTTAGCATACCTGTGTTTCATGCAGAGCCAGGGAAGTGCTGATGAAGCAGTCACACTTGAGGGGAGGGAGGAAAGAGGTTTGTTTATTCAGTAGGGTAATTATAGAGAGACAGACAAACACTGCTCATGCTTTTCAAAAGTGCACAACCCCTCAAAAGGCAACATCTGAGGTCATCTATTAACAGGATTTATGCTACTGAGCAAGCTATCTGGAGAATACAATAGAAATTAGTTCCAGGGCACCTTTGCTTTCTAATACTTTTGCAATCCCAACAACAAAGTCAAGATTGCCATCTTAATTTTTTGAACGCATAAACTTCTGTCTGAAATTTGTCTGAAGGTAGGCAAATGCCATCCAACTGCATTTTTTTCTTTCAGTCTGCTTAAAAATCAGCACAAAGAATTCCTCATTGACTTTAATAAGGTTAGAGGGAAAGGGGTAGAGGAAGGAGGAAGCAGCTGTCTACCTATCTTAGCCAAACAGTTGGCCGCTGCACAGGGCTGTGAGGTGTAGGCTCAGCAGGTAAAGCCCTGGTGATAGGGTTCCTGGGATGCAGCTCTGTCTCTGACTCATCTCCAGAACTGCCTACTGCCTATGTTGGCTGGAATGCTGCAACTCCCACACAGGAGCTAGAGGAGTCAGAACATTCCTCTGGTTGTCCCTGCCCTTTTCACTCCCTAGAGAAAGGTGCTTCCACATAGACCTTTGCTACAGTTAAAGGTCTGCCAGGTACATCTCTGCTTATTTTTTTCCCCATTTGCTTAAGTGCATAGAGTCTGGATTTCTTCTTGACTGTCTCAGCATATGCTGGAGGGGAGGGGGAGGCCACATGAGACTGCTCTCCTGACTGTGCCCTGGGGGTATGTCTACACAGCCCCCATGGAGCAGATGTGGGCTTGATGTGGGCTTGCTTTGTCCAAGCCGCACACAAGTGTTACCTTGCTGTGTCTATCCTTTGCCTCCAGCTATGTGGCTTCCTGTGAAGAACCCAGGGCTTGAACTCTTGATCAAACCCAAGATTTGATACCTCCAACAGATCAATCCTCTCTTGGTGGTACGGCTGTGTAAGGAGACCTCATCACTGACACACTGCATGGGTGAACAGAAGTTTTGAGAGGGATTTTAAGGCTGGTTTTTTCCACCTAGGTGAAAGGAATCAGCACGTGGCAGAAGGAACAACTTCTGGACCTGCTGTAGATGTGTTCTTTTGCCAAAAGACAGAAAATGTTCCTGGATCACGGAAAGCCTGAAGGCTGTTATTCAGGAAAAACTGAAGGAGAAGCACAACTTGAAATACCAAGTGTGGGTCGCATCACTCCAAAATAGCTGTACCACAGACATTATGAAAGAGGAAGGTGTAAACACACAAATTCAGTGGCTTGTGAACAAAAGGGGAAAGAAGAAGAGAGGACATTAAAGACAATACTCTTTAACATTTTCTTCAGGGGTCTGGAATTGCAACATCACTGCTGGCAAAATTTGCAGACAGCTCAAAGTGATGAACAGAAGTGGCAACAATCATACAGCGATCAAAATACCTTGGAGGAATGGGACCATTTAAACAAAAAGCGTTTCCATGATAACAATATGAGCTGAAAGTGAGGGACATGGGAGGTGGTCCACAGGGTATAGTAGAGGAGGCAGAGAGGGCTCAAAAAGGAGCTGAAAATGAACACCCTGTGGGACTCTCTAGGTCTATGAAGGTAAGAGCAGGGAAGGAATAGTTGTTTTGTGAAAACCTGGGTGAGACCAATACTGGTGTGCTACCCTCAGACCTCGTGTTCACATGGAAAGGGAATTTGGAAGAACGAAAAAGAGCAGTGAAGAGAGTCACATAGTTGTGCTGTGGTGTGCGAGTACAAGGACCTTGAGAGGGAAAAATTACTGGCCACTGAGGGGCTCTAAACTAGAACTGATGGCTGGAAGTTGAAACCACAGAAATTCACATAGGAAGTAAAGTGCAGGTTCTCAAAACAGAGGGTGATTAAATGTGAAGTAAAGGGGCCAGGGAGGTTTTGTTTCTCAGCATCTTTAAATAAAGAGAAATTAGGGAATATATTACTTGAACAAACTTTTTTTTTTTTACTTAAATTTGATAAATCTTTGATCCCAGATGAGTGACCACAACTTGTGAGCATAAGGGAATGTGCTGGTTTGTGCTTAATTGGAAAAACAGTGTATCTAGTGCTCAGGGTCTGTGTTGCTCCTAGATTCACACAGGCATTTTGATTTTGTAAAGTGAAAAAGCAGTTAAAGGATACAGGATGTAAGATGATCAGAGCCCAAGTGTCACAAGAGCACTGATTAAATATTCTGATCTGAGTGTAATGGCAATGGTAGATTTTTCATTCTAAAGGTAATGCTGCTAAAACTTTTAGTGTTTGCATATTTCTCTTCAGTTCTACCAAATATGGGGCATTGAAAGCCTTCTGTTTGAGGAAAGGATCTATTTCAATTGCAGGGAAATAATCACTGCTTCACCAATTTCCTTATCCTCTTTTGAGCTGCTGTGGTTTCTAGCACAGGTTTCACGTGCCGATTCTGCCCAAGTCTGTTGGGATTTTTGATCCTGAAGAGGTAACTCTGCAGATGATCTTGAAGGACAGATGTCATGGTTTGAGATAGCCTCAGAATCCAATCCCCTAGTCTAAGCCCCCTCCCACATCTCAATCTAATGTGAGATGGGTTTTTTCCAGACAAAACACACCAGACTCAGAATGGGGGAAAGGGAATATATTACAATGACTGTACAGATAAATACCATATCACATTATACACACGATCACAATATCTCTACCATGACATATAGTATTTACAATGGACCAGATCTCTTCTCCCCTCCAAATAAAAGTCCAGGAGGGAAAGAAGGACAGATCCCTTCCAGTCTCTGAACAGCAGGAGCATCTTCCAAGGCAGCAGATTTAAGTATGGCAGTCAGGATTTTTGTTCTTACTTTGTGGAAATTCCAACCCCGAGCCCGAGCCTTCGGGGGATTTCCTTGTAGATCTTCACTCCTCTTGGGTTAGAACATTGAAGGCAGCTTTCAGTTCAGTCTTACCAAAGCTCTTCTGCTCTGTCTCAGCTCGCCAGGATGATAGAAGCAGCAGCAGGTTTCTTCTTCTCATGCATGCAGCAGCTGTGGCTGGCTTTCTGCCAGCACTCACGAGGGAGGTATCCAATCTCCCTCGGCCCCCTTGACCCAGGCAAAGGGGTCTTCCGTGGGCTTCGTCACCCCAGACAAGGTCGTTTCACCACGGTCATATCACGAAGACACAGGGGGGTCTTCGTGATGGTCTGGTATCTCCAGGAGATTCAAGCTCCCGCAGGGCCTCTGTGCCCTGTTCTCAGGCTGCCACCGTGGCAGCAGTGCGAGGGGGGAGCCAAGGTCACCCCCTCTGCATTCCATCTGGCCGTCCCGGTCCAGCTTCGGGACAACTTTGAGCTTCTCAGCTCTTCTCTCTCTCCGGTGCTGCATGTCTAAAACTCTCTCCAAAATAGGAGTCCGTGTCCCTCTTCTCTAAGAGGGGTCTCAAGGGAGTTTTGGGGTCTGGTATTCAGTCTTACCCCAAACTCTGTAGCTCTGCTGCTCTCTCTCTCTCACTCTCTCTCCGGTTCAGGTCTTATCTGTCCTGGCTCTGTGCCACTGTTTCTCTGGTCAGTGCCGGCTGCTGCTCTGCGCCCATGGAGAAAAACATCTCCCAGCATAACTACAGACACTTAGTCCAGTCTAGCACTGTTCCAGGTCTCTGTAGCCTTCCCCCAGCCAGGGGCTGGGAGGGGGCCAGAGGCCCCGAGGGGCTCAGAGCCCCTACCTCGTGGCTCACAACATGGCCACCTCTCCTCAACAACCCCAAACTACCACTACTCATCTCTTCCGGTGAGCTTGTGATATGTTTACATTTTTGCAGGAGCGCCCATTGGGCAAAACTTCAAAACATCCAGGGGTTTCCACCCCTTGGGGTCTACCACTTTTCAGCCTCTGGGGGAAAAACAAGGTCCAAACCACCACAACAGATGAAGGCAAGAGAACTGCGAAACAGCATGACTTTGCACCCAGCTGCAAGCCGTTTGGGAAAAAATAGTTGCAACTGGAAAGCCTTTGTCCTGTTAGCCTAAACCTCATGGGGACAAATGTCTGTCTTCATCTAAAGGGTTAGCATTTCTTATTGGAGCTGTACAAAGAAAAGAAATTAACCCCCCTCGTGGCATGTGATGTTCTATTAGCTGATATTGCCATCTTTGTTTATCCACTCCTATGCCACAAACCCTGAACATGTGCTCCATGTCCTTAGGCACTCATTGGTTAATTTACTTGTGGAGAGTAAGGCAACAAAATTATAATAATAAATTACAAAACATAGTACAACTAGAACAAAGATACTCTACAAAAATTCTTTCTGTTTTTTTCCTTGGTATTTCATCTCAGTCAGAGATATAATATAAAACTTCAGGTGAAAGTATGGTCTGTCACATTAATAAATCTTATGAGAAAAACTAAATAATTCATTAAAACAAATTAACAAGTTAATAAGAGCAGAAGTGAGTTAAAATACAATAAAATATTATTAATACATCTCAGCCTGTATCCAGAGCCTGTTTAAAGTGAATCAATGCACAATTAATGGGAAGTTGAACTCAAGGTTTTATATGATTATGTATAGGGCACATCATGCAATATCATCTAATCTGCAAGGTGTTTAATCTCTTTAGCACTTCTGAAATGAAACCAAATGTGATCTGGACTTCAGGCTGCTCGGTTACTGCAGTGATGGGAATTTTAGAAGTAAGAGAAAATGATAGTCAGAAAATAGCATATATTTTTGTGGGAGTAGTCTCCATAGTCTCCAACTGCAATTTCCTATATTCATAATTTTTCGGTCTAAATAGAAATATTTGGGTTTGAATAAAAACATCAGAATTCTATATAAAACAATGACAGTTTTAATTGTTGCGCATTTGTTTCGAGTGGGTTGTTAGACCTGCAGCATTGATTCATGAAGTTTTCCTCTTTTTGTAATGGGATTTCTGTGATGGCAAAAAAAATTTGAACAAAGGAGACTGTTAGGGGAGAAAAAGCTAAAGGCATTTTAGGAGTCCAGGAAAATGAACTGCAGTACAACTCTTCTGAGATTTTTGGGTGAGAACTGAACTTGAAGTCCTGCTGAGTGAACCCATTTATGTGCTATCCAGGGTGAGGTGATTTCATTGGGACTTTCCAGACTTGGCATTGAAGAAGCAGGTTTCATCACTTGAACCTTTTCCACAACAACAATTGGACATCTTGAAGTAGATACTGTGGGTTTTATATGACTTCAGTTTATCATGTGTTTTATGTGCACATAGGTAAATGATCCAAGAACTCACTGAAATTCCTAATTTAAACAGACACCAAATACCAGGTGTAAAGAAAAGTATTTCTCAGTGAGAAAACTGTCAGATTCGTCTCTGGAAGAACTTACAGTCCATTCTTGAACATTTCATTTGAGATAAGTGCTGCTCTTCTTGGGGACTAGGCTGAGCTTTTGTATCTTAGCAGGGCTGTGCTCCCTCAGGAGTTTTGTAGGATATAGTATTAGGATATTTTTTTTTGCTTTGGTGGGTATTCTGGAAGTAAAAAGGCAGTTATGGCAGCAGAGGGAATCGAGATTGTTGAATTTTTACTGCTGCAGTGGAGACCACAATAGGAAGGAAAGCTGAGGCCAAGCTGGTTTCAGAGAAAGAGGGACATTCCCCTCTTCTATTGTAATAACCAATGACAGCTGCAAAGGCATACCTGCGTTGCAGTGTGATAACTTGTTTGCCTTTCCTCTAGCCCCAAGCACAGTCCTTCCTGGCTGCCTGATGTTGAGTATGGGTAACCCAGCCTAGAAGGGAGCACAGCAGACAGCTCTAAGATAAACCTCTAGATAAACATGTGGGTCAACTTGGTAAGTTGAGAGAAACAGGCAGCCCCTAAAAGCAGAGATGTCGGGGCAGGGTGTGTGCAGACAGGGGTGTACAACTCATTTGGTACATGTCACCAACACCTTCTACTCTAGAAAGGCAATATGCCCCGCAGAACTGATTAAGAGGAAAACTAGGAGCAAGGATGTCTTCTAGAGTGATCTCCCAGCTTCCCTTCCCTATATCCACCTTGGTTTTATGAGGTATACTGGAGACCAGTGTCAGTAGCTTTGCCATGACAAAGTCCCAGATGCTGCTTTGGGTGAAACCCATTTCTGCAGAGGCTGAAGTCGGAGGGATGTCATGTCTTCAGTGTCTTGTCCACTTGTCATATGGGAGGGAACTGAGCTGCCTTCTGGGTAGGTGCCCACAATGGATGCGATAACTCTGCTCTGGATGTGCCCCAGTTCTCAATGCTGATCAATGCTGATCAATGCTGATCATGCAGAGGCTTAGATGCCTGACTTTTGGATAGCTGAGGAAGTTATTGCCACCTGTCCGTAGCAGTCTGGAGATTTTTAACACTGTATCCCTCAAAAGTCTGGCTCTTCACCAAGGACTCTCTCCTCATTATGCACATTGAGTTGCAGCAAATGCAATAGTACTTGACTTCTGGCTAGTACTAAGATATGATGGAACCAGTGTGAAACTCTCTTTGTGCCACCTCAACAGCAAAACAACAGATTCTGCCTGAGTGGGAAGAGAGGAATCCCCCATGCAAAGGGAGTCCTTGTCCCCTGTAAAAGTGCTTTATGTTTTCTCTACTTGGCTCAGCCCTATGGACACTTCCAGGGTGCTGCAGACCCATACAAGGGTCTCCCCCTTGTCTGCAGTTCAGCAGTGTGGGACATTAGGGGCAAGAGAAGCCTTCAGAGGTGTGGATCTCCGTGCTGTGCTGCTGGTGGGGGTCAGATTCATGGCAATTTTATTTTTTCCTCCTGTATTTGGTTTGAAACCTTTATCTGGGTTAACTTTCTGTCTGGTGATGCAGATGTTCAGCAGCCTGCATTCTTTTGAAAATAATGGCTTATTTGTAGGGCAACGATTGTCCCATTTAAAATAGAACCAAACCCCCTTATCCTTGAAAATGAAAAAACATGCCTCTCCTACTCTGTCATCTCTTCTAACACATTGCACTGAGGGTTAAAGGCGTGTCTCCATCTCCTCCCCAAATGTCTTTATTAATAGCTTTCAAATATTGGCTTCCTTAGGCCATGGGCAGATGCAGCTCTGGACATGCTAGAGGCTGCATAGCACTCAAGGAGATAAGACAGTTTAGTTTAACACAGCACGAATGATTCCAGCCTCAAGTCCCAATCAAAGAGATTTACAGCTGTTTTAAAAAGACACTAATGTTGACTTGACTGGTGAAAGAATGCATGAAACCACTCTCAATAAAAGGTCTGGTTTTAACAAGTAAATAAATATTGGAAGCACAACATACATAACTTGATTATTACTTCATTAAAAATTAGCATAGTAACTTAATTGTAGCACACCAGCAATATTTGTACTTTTGGAATTAACAGTCAATACCCCACAAGACAGACACATCCTTAGTTAAAACAATTATAAAACAGACAGTGAAACAGATTTCTTTTGTCATCATTTAGGAGCAATTTAATACACTCTGTCCCTAATATTTTATGATGCAGAAATTCTATTCTCTAATTTCCTTTTCAAGCCTCTATCCGAAAGGGGTTTTAATTTGATATTTTCTACTTCTTTAATGTAAGGGACCTTGCTCAGCACCTCTCTGGATCAAGCCTTGGGAGAGGCATTGAAAGGTCAGAACAAGCCAGCCATCTCCCTCTGTAACGGGACAAAGCCAACCCCATGCCTTGTGAGGAGTGTCTCTGCATCGATGCTAATGAAGTGACCATCTGCAATCTGCATCAAATAATTATAAGTTGCCTCCCCTGACTGCCCTCCATGTGCTGGCACAGCCTGGTGGGAGGTGCACCATGGGCTGCGGGCTGCTGGTACCCAGGCACAGGGGCGGTGGGGGCTCGGAGGAGCGGATCATGTTTATCCCTTCACCACGAGGCACACAACCTGCTGAGCAGACAGGTGCTGGCTGTGCTGATGTCCATGGGCAATGAAGCCTGGTTGTCCTAGTAGCTGACATCTATATCTAGATCTATCTGGATTTTTAAACTGATACAACATGAAGAATGTCACTCTCTGTTACTGTATATGCATATCTTATGGATATCCTTTAAGCACAATGCCTTGACCATGTCTACCCTGCTTTCTTCAGCTAATGGATTTTGCCATTGTAATGGGCTATTGTTTTCCACATTTTTTTAAATTTATCCTTCAGTTTAAATGCTTCTGGACATGATTACAGTTAGACTCTTTCCCCAGTACTGTAATAACTCTATTGTTTCTACTTATGCTTTTAAAAACTTTAAACTTCATCTTCATAAAGCTCAGCTATTGAAACCAAAGTAAATTCTGCCTTAACGTATTCAAAAACTTTAGAAGGAGCCTACTGCGCTAAGCATGCCTAAACCTTATTGATGTCACAGGGAACTGATTACATTGCCTGTACTACAGCGCTGCAGTAAGTTTAGTGCTTCCCTTTTTCTTTGTTTTTCTGCCTTGTATCCAGCTGCCTCTCTGCTGGTATTAAAAAGACTGTTGGCTTTGTTTGGTCCAAAGTTTAAGTAAAGTGAACACAAGCTTTTATAAAATCCATCTCTGAAAATATGTTCCCAAGATTTTCTGTAAAAGACAAGGGTGACACATATTTTTACATCAATGTACTTTCTTCATTAGTATTCGAGACTTTGCCACAATAGGACTAGAGCCAGCTAGAGAAAAAGACAGAAAAAAAGAACTCTGTGAATAGAAAAAAATTCCATTTAATTAAGTCTTCACTGTCTTGCTCACAAGAGGAAACAAATAAATTGTATGTTCAAAGGAGTTTCAAGAAAACATTGTGGGTGTCACCCAAGGCAAGATGGGAAAGATAACTCTTATCTACTCTTTGGTCCATTTTATGTAGGCAGCATCCCATAGTAAAGACTTTTCTGTTCAGGCCAGAGCTGAATTCAGAACAGGAAGACAAGAGGGTGTTTCAGGTTTCAGCCCATTTCTGGTTAGCTGCAGTCCTGCTCCTCTGGTTGCCTGCCTTGGAGACCCAGCTGGGGCACATCAGTGGGTGCACTGAGACTTTGCTCTGTTCCCCATCTGCCTGTCCGCTCCTGGAAAAACCAAGGCAAGCATTTTCTAGCAATGCTGGTGGTGGCAGCCTTTGAAAAACATGGACTGTGTTTTGCATGGAGGTGGCGAAGTTTGCATGGAGGTGGCAAGTGCAATCATCACTTGCCAGCATAGGTTTACAGAGGATGGAGCTAATGGGACAGCCCTCCTCACTGCCAGCACCTGGCAAGCACAGGAGAAGTGGTGGCAGCCATCTGCCATGCAGCTTCCCTTCCTCCCACCCTCGGGTCGTGATGCAGCTGAATCCAGGCCCAAGAATACTGCAGTTTTTTCTAGCAGCGTGCCTGCACACATAAGGAGGGGTAACTGCAGGCAAGTGGCCCTGGGAGATGATATCAAGCCCTTGGGTCAAACAGCTTTGTGCTCTATATCCTCGCATACAATCTGATACATCAGTCTTGTGCTTGTCTTTCATACCACTCCCTAATTCTTTGGAAGTCTTCCCCTGCTCACATATGGTATCTGGCTGATATACGGGGAATCATAGGAACAGAAATAGCTATGGTATGTAGGAGTACTGGCTAATCTGTTGAGATTATACAGACATTGTCACATGTCTTTAAAATTCAGTTTCATTTTCTCCTTCCAAGCTGTTTTCAGCATCCTTCATACTCTTGTAGATAAATAAAGCTGTCAGAGAGACCACCTCACGAAACAATGAATTTTTCAATTCTCTAGTAAGTCATCTGATCCTGTGCAGGTTTGTCCACTAGTTGTAGATGTTTAGGTAAGGTTTAAAGTGGCAGTGAAGACCTTGCACTGGTGCTTTCCAGTGGAAAAGACCACTTGACAATTAAAGATAACTGAGGACCTGGGCCACACTCCTGCTTCTAGGATTGCAGCTGTCTTCCTAGGACTCCCTCCCTCAGGAGCTGCTTTTAGGACTCTTGAGCTTAGCTGGTGCCAGAGCTGTGTTGCACCTGTGTCACAGCCCAACCATTACTGAGAACAAAGAGAAAAAGATTACCTTTCCTTCAAAGGAGATTTTAAAGTAAAATGAGTGGTTTTAGCTGGCAGGAGGCAGGCCTTACAGACCTGCTCCCCTTGTACCTGCACAGCTTTCTCTCATCTTCCTCTCCCCCACCATCAAGCAGATGGAGGCAAAGTGGTTGCAATCAAGAGAGGTGTGAGGAAAAGGCTTTGGGGAGGGTGCAGGTGGGTAGCCAACACTAGAACAGAGGTAACAATTTTAAGTTGCTCTTTAGACAGAATCTCAGTGATCCTATGGGTTCTCTAGCCCCACTGAATGAGCCGATGCTGCTACAACATCCCTTCTTCCCCACAGCTGTAAGGGCTTAAAGAACATATTTTCCTGTCTCAAACATTGTCAAAGTCACAGAAAGAACTTGCCATAAGATAAGCCACCACAGTGGGAACTTGAGATAAGCACAGAACAGAGGAATTTGCGACAAGAAGATGCTAATTCCAGGCCTGGCGAAGGTGAGATCTGCTTAGCACATCCTGGTTAATTTATCCAGACAAAAATTCCCACTGTGGCAAACTGTGTGAAAAGAAGCAACTGCTCATATACATATCACGAAGTTTGACCTCCAACGACCACTGAAGTGCCCCTAGACTCATTTTTGGGGCCTTCCACCAGAGGTCTGCACACGATCCACAGTGTTAAAACTCCCTTGCCAGGGGAGGCACCTGGGCATTCCCACCTGAACCTGAACGTGTATTAACTCATTGAACTCTTTGTTTCATGGGCTTCTTCCACCTCTGACAGATCAAGACTGAGACCATCACTTTGACCAATGGACCTTGAAATTGCGTCAAGACTCATCTGTGTATCTGGTGATATCTGGTGATGTCTTTGCTGTCTACTCTCATCCTTTCTTTTTATTTCTTTTCCTTATGTATTTTCTTAAGTGATATTTTCCTATTTTTATAGTCATATTACTACAGAAAATAACAAAAACATCTGCATGCCTCCTTTCCATTGCAACCAAATTGTTCATATATATATGCACACATATATACATACCTACATATATATATACCCGTCACTATATTAACAAGAACCTCAGTTATCCTTGCCTTCAGGAGCAGGTCGTAACAACAGCAAGTCACCTTACAGCACTATTACACAAGGCCAAGTCTGCCATGAGCTAGGTGGGGTCACTGTAGTCTGTCCTTACATGATCATAAGCACATGCCATACTGATCAATGCCCACAGTTCTCTTGTTATCCCTTTCTCTCCATCTTCTTTCTTGTAACTCCACCCCTATGATTACTCACAGTGTAAGACACAATTTTTGAGTAAAAGTATTGAAATCTGTTGTTAAAGGTAGTTGTGATTCAATGTCCCTTATTTTTCATGTGTCTCACATGGTGCTAAGTAGTACGTTTTGGGAAAAGTGACATTAACAATAATGTTTTTCAGATGAGCCTGACTAAAATCACCACATTATTTTTTAAAATAAGAAAGATCTGAAAGTGGCATGTAAGCCACGGATCAGTAGTCAGGATATCAGACTTCTGAGGGTTCAGAAAGAATGGGGAAGTAACCTATAAACTGATAGAATAAAACTACCTAATATTAATTTTGAGACAAATATATAGACCTAAATCATATAAAAATTACTTTGGCCTCTCATACCCTATGTTCTACTTGTGCATCAACCTATGGGGAAGAATATATGGTGTCAACAAAATTTAAAACATGAGGCTCAGTACTGGGGCCAGTTCTGTTCAATCTCTTTATCAATGACCCAGATGAGGCAATACAGTGCATCCTCAGAAAGTTTGCAGGTGACACCAGTTTGGGCAGGAGGGTAGGAAGGTTATACAGAGGGATCTGGACAGGCTGTATTGATGGGCCGAGGTCAATTGTATGAAGCATAACAAGGTGAGGTGCTTAGTCTTGCACTTGCATGACAACAACTCCAGGCAATGCTATAGATTGAAAGAAGAGTGTCTTGAGAGCTGTGGAAAAGGACCTGGGAGCGCAGGTCAAAAGCTAGCTGAACACAAGCTGGCAGTGTGCCCAGGTGCCGGAGAAGGCCAATGGCAACCTGGTTTGTATCAGAAACATTGTGGCTAGTGGGACTAGGGCAGTGATTGTCCCCCGGTACTCAGCACTGTTGAGGCCACACCTTGAATCCTGCACTCAGTTTTGGGCCCCATGCTACAAGAAAGACATTGAGGTGCTGGAGTGTGTCTGGAGAAGGGTAACAAAGCTGGTGAAGGTCTAGAGAGTAAGTCATACAAGTAGCGGCTGAGGGAGCTGGGGTTGTTTAGCCTGGAGAAAAGGAGGCTCAGAGGAGACCTTATCACTCTCTACAACTACCTGAAAGGAGTGTGGGTGGTGGTCTCCTCTCCTAAGCAACAAGTGATAGGACAAGAGGAAATGGTCTCAGATTGCACCAGGGGAGGTTTAGATTGGATGATTTCTTCACTGAAAGGGTTCCCAAGTGTTGTAACAGCTTATCCAGGGAAGCAGTTGAGTTGCCATCCCTGGAGGTATATGTGGCACTTGAGGACATGGTTTAGTGGTGGACTTGGCAGGGCTGGGTTAATGGTTGGACTGAATGATCTTAAAGGTCTTTTTCAGCGTAAATGATGTTATGATTCTCTTACTTTTCAAAGGTAATTTTTTTTTATTTTTGTTTTTATAGAGACATATTATCATTAACAAAGGAACTACACTTAAAAACAATGTCTGCCTCAGACATTTGCAAGTCCTAATTCAATCAATTTGTGTTAGTGGGAATATTTCCTATGACTTCAGTATGCCATAGGTTAGGCTCTTGTTATAATACTTGTCCAATCAAGAGCATGGTGCTTCAGGCATCACTGCAACAACTAATCCTTATGTAGCCTTCTAGCAAATGGAACTATCCTAGTTCTGGGCTCAACAACTTAAATGTTGTGTGGTGAGGTAGCTGGTAATTTTGGGTACAAATCAGCAGAAACAAACCAAGCAGCAGGTTTACCACTCTAAAACAGCTGACGGAAGAGTGGAAGTAAAATGTAGCAAATATAAGCAAGGACTGGATTTGCTAGAAATTGGTTCCTTTTCTAGAAGGAAGGATGTGCTGCTTTTTTTTTTTTCCTTCGATCCTAAAACATGAGCTCTGTCTTGGAACTGGGTGTGCAATTAGCTGCTTAAGACATCCATTTCTGGTGTTTCCAGTTTTAAAGAGAAATTCAGGTCTTTAGCTGAGTGTTTTCATCATTTTTTTTACTTACAGAACCCTACTAATTTTTCATTGGCTCCAAAGTGAATGGAAGACTGTTGAAAAAATTTTGCCTTCTTGGTCATTTTTTCATGACTCCACTAAAGTAGTCTGCTGATATGTAGGTGTCCAGGTGTTCAGGTACTAACCTACTGTCTAACACTATGTCCTTTGGCTTTGTCACTGGTTGCACCTCAGACCTTCTTTAGCCTGCTTTCAAAAGAGCTAAGGTCATTGAATCACGGTGAAAAGATGTGACTTTTTCTTGCCTGGAATCAGCCAGGTTCGTCTCTGATCATTTAAATCCTGATTTTGCCTCTTTAGTGCTTGCTACTTAGTTAGCTGAGTTTATCCTGCTTAACAGGAACTGTTCCTTTAGCAGGAAGCCTGGACACCTGCCTAGGGGCTAGGGGTCTAATGGGACACCTGAGAATAATGGAGAGTAATTTTAAGAGTAAATCCTCTTGGTAAATTTTGTCTTCTAGACATTTAAGTCCTCATTAAGGTTAGGCAGCAGCATGGTAAGAAAGTACACAGTGCCTTTGTATATTTAAAGAAGGAAACCTAGCTACTTTTTCAAATGGCCCAAAGGCACAGATCCAAAATATATTGTAATGTGTTACAACATATTATGGTTCTGTTAGATAGAGTAGCTATACAGGATCATTCCCTTGGTCAAAATGGATCACGTGCATGAAGAAAGGCTGGGATGCTGGAAATGAATCCTACAGATGTATTGTCTGGCAACTGATGGCTGCCCATGCAGATATCTTTTTGCAGAATGAGGTCTCCTATAACCTAGAATTTCCTGGCACCTCACTAGGGAAGTGTTTGCTCTGTTAGACAGCTCTTAATTTCTGCAATGTCAAAATAAAACCATAATAAATTGAGAATATGCATTCTGCAGTGAAAAAACCCCTTATGTATAGCTCACTCACTACTTATTTAGGGATTTGGAGACAAAAAAGCCCCACAGTTAGAGGAGGTTCATTCCATTACAATGAACAGCCAAAATTGTGAGAAGCTCTTTGACAAACATACCCAATAAAGAAAAAAGCTCATCAGATTGAAAAAGGTTAGTAGCTTTTCTACAGGTCTTTGTTTTATTTCCTCTAGCATAAGTCAGAAATATGCAACCAAATGTTCAGAAATAATTTTGATTGAGGATTTTGAGGATATTGCTAATCTTTTTCATGTTAAGACATCCCATAATTGGTTGTACCAATCAGTCAAGATGAGTGCCTCAGATTTCTTCTACTCACATTTACTAACAAACAGAAAATTCGCTTTCTGCTTTGTAGAGTATATTTGTCTACTTGCTCTTGTCTAGAAATAACAAGGTCAGTAGAAGGACCATGAGGTCTGAAATGTAAATCCAACCCAAAAATACTCTATCCTTCTCTTAAAAGCAAATGTTAGGGAATGCCAATGTAAAAGAGCAAGAACATTTATACACCTTCAGGTGCAACAGTAAGACAACATCATCTCACATCTGCATAGTCAGTAGAGGATCATTCCAATCTGAATGAGCCAACTTAGTATTGCTTTTGCCACTATTACTCAATCTTTTTTTTTTTTGTCCATTGAGAAGGACATTAAAGGTCCCAATTGAGCCAAATGTGTGTTTTAGTGATGCAAACATCTGCCTTCATCAAGTGGCTAGTGACTGTCAGTCATAACTGGTTCAATTCAGTGAACTCAAGGGGAATGTTTTATTATTTTTAACACACAAGATCTCTTCATGATGCCAAATGTTGTCAAGGAACCCAAACTACATCCTCCTGAAATATCTTCAGTCACCTGAGCTACATGCATACACTCTTCTATCCAGTGGAAAATACATAACAAAAGTTTGCAGCCCTGACTTTGATTTAACTGCATGATCTAGCAACTTGTCTCCAGGTGTCTAATCTGCTGTTGGTATTGATTGATTTGCCTCCTACTGCTTCCTACAGCTTTATAAACATCCATTTCTCATTCATGCTCTCTGCTACTAAAATTTTATAAAAACCCAGAGAATCACCCTTGGTGTTTCATGAGCTGTAGTCACCACACACTGAGCAGGAACTTTTTAGCCAGGTCCAGGATGTTAGTACAACCCATAAAGTGCCCACGTGGAACACAAAGAGGCAGTCAGCATCAGCTGTGATGACTGAAAATCAGACTGAGGCTAATCTACTGTGGCTAATAAATATTCACCTTCATAACAGTGTCTTGCTGTCCTTGGAATTTATGAGCTCCAGAGAAACAGATGAGAAACTGGCCTCAATTTCTTTCCATTCACGGTTTTGAACTAAAATGATGCAGGTTTATTCTGATGATATTTGTTAGGTAAAATTAGAAAAAAAAATCAGAGACATCTTTTATCAAGAACAGCAGAGAAACTAGAAGTAACAGCAACAATAATCTTTCTTTCCTACATCAGCATTTGCATTTTTTCTCTCCAGCAGATTTTGACAGAAAACATGTTACTGTGATCAGAGAATGGTCAATGTTTCTTTCCAAACTGTGGCTAAAAATGAACCTAGCACCTTTCGTGATGACATTTTCCTGCCTGGCCAACAGTAATTCTAATCAACCCATTCTGTGGTCAGGAAATAATTAAATCCAGGATGTGCTGTCAGGGATACACAAATTCTTACTTTCCTTCCAGATATTAAGAAGAACCACTTATAAAGATTTTACTTCTATGGTTACAGAGAAAAGAGTGTGATGGGTTTTTACTTCTATGGTTACAGAGAAAAGAGTGTGATGGGTTTTAACCTTTCAGGTTTTTTTTTGCCCTTTTTATTCGTTATCTGTACTCAAAAACAATTATGAGACTGACCAACAGGGAAAATCTGAAACAACCACATGAACACCAAATGATGGTAGTGAAAGGAACAAGAGATTAATAGGAGGGGCTCACCCCTGGTTTATGCCTTTACAGTTTCCTCTAATGAGGTACAATGTTGGGTAACTAGTGTCATGTGTCATGTCATAATGTATCATATCCATATGAGGGTCTGTCATGTCATAGAGAGTAATAGGAAATGACAGTTACAATGTGAGACTGTCAGCCTAGAAATCTTTTTTAAAAAAATTTTATGTATAAAGATTTAAAATGTATAAAACATGCTAGTGATAAGTTAAAATTTTAAGACGTAGAAAAGAGAAGGGGAGGGAATTGTAACTAGTCTTTACAAGACAGAAAGCTGGGCAGGGCAAAATGCCAAGTCTCAGACGCATCACTCAGAAACTCAGGCAAGTTGGATCACTGTCACCTCAACCTACGGGGGTAGCTTAGCAGTAACATTTGAGCCACTCAGAATTTGAACTGTAATTTTTTGGACAAATTAGTGTAGGTTCTAGTTCAATCCATTATTTTTGGGTTCAGTTTACACCTCGAAAACTTGGATTCGGGTATACATACAGGTTCCTAATTTCCTACAAGTTCAGGTCTCAGAGTCTGTCTCTGAGTAAAAGATTTTGTGCTTCTCTGTGCCAGGCCAGAGCTTTACTTGGGAGAAGCTGTGGGGGAAGAAGGATGTAGAATCATCCTTCTACACCTACCCAAGGGCCTGGGGCAGGCAAAGAGCTTGATCAATGCATTGTGCACAGCTGGCACTTACTGTAGTTTCTGTGGATCCTGCGTTAACTGATGTGCAGTCCCTGTTGCACCAGCAGTGTGCACACAAATATTAGCCACTGCTCACTAAGCTGCGGCCACACCACACTGCCGTATTTCAACATACGTGCCAGGGAGATAGTTGGGCACCCTATTGTGCATTGTTCTGCTGCTCTATGATGGTCTGCAGGGAGACAACACAAGCTTGGGACTGAGCTATGTATCTCCCAGCATTCCCCCAGTTTCATCCCACCATACATCCGTTTGTGAGAAAGCCAATGCCATTTTCTTGGTGGCAGCATGGCAGAGACAATGTTGAGTGTTGTAGTCCTCATAGTGATGAATACAGACAGGCATGGTTAGCTTAACTGCCTTCAGGCTGTAATTTCATGGCTCAGGACACCTCTGGCAATGCCTGAAATCAAGCTCATGTTCCTCTGGTATTTTTTTTCTGGGGAGCCCCAACTTCAGAGCCAAGCCAAGATACTGCTCTCTTGGGGCAGGATGGTATTGCTGAGCTTCAGGGCTACAACGATGGAGCAGCTACCACAGGCTTCACTCCATGCACCAAATGCACATGATCATCCTTGCCTGGAGACTTGGCAAATCACCACCAGCGCAGGTGTTACTTCAGCCTTTCAGAAGGACTGGTTTTCTGTCTGGGTAAAGACCTCTCACAGAGGGTTTGGATAGAAGCAAGGAGATTTCGCCATACCCACTGATACTCAACGATGGAAGAACACATTAAAGAGTCTAATAATAACGCTGATGGGTGGTAAGAAGTAGACAAAATCATTGCAATAGTTTTATTTGCTTTGTAGAGCTTTAGTAAGACTAGAAGTGAGACTTTATATGTGTCCAAGAAGGAAGGCTGTAGAAAGTGCTGAGCAAATAGAAAGGAGGCTTCCACAAAATGCTCAGAGCATACAGGTGGGGATGTGTTGAACTGCTATGAT
Organism: Lepidothrix coronata; assembly: GCF_001604755.1. Classification (NCBI taxonomy): domain Eukaryota; kingdom Metazoa; phylum Chordata; class Aves; order Passeriformes; family Pipridae; genus Lepidothrix; species Lepidothrix coronata. The sequence goes on along the minus strand of NW_016690186.1, from coordinate 7,123,006 downwards.
ACAATTGATGATAACTGAAAACTATGCACGTTCCTTTGGTTTTGGCTCTAATCCTGAATCTGTTCTATATGCTCTTTATATGTGAGTTCAGCAGTGCACATATTGCAGTTCCTGTAGGGATTTTTGTTTACTTTGTCATAGATTTTATTGCACTAAAAGCTTGTGTTTTAATGAATTACTTTTGAGGTGGAACCATAATTGTAAAGATGTTTTCAAAGGTGTTTTAACTATAAATAAAACAAAATGTTGTGAGCAGTAGTAAACATGAGAAACAAACAGCAAGGCAAAGTTGGAAAGTACCATCTTTATACTAAAGATTTCAACATGATAGCTTTTATTTTAAGCTATGCAATTCAAAGAAGCAAACACTTTCAAAGTAATAATTATGTCTGTGCAGGATGATTGGGAATGTTCTCTGTTTCTTAAGGTTTGAGGATAATGGGAGAAGGACCTGTCTCTTCAGTTAGAGGGAGTAAAATCCCTCTCAACCATATGTACACTTGCGTATTTTATTTTATTTTATTTTATTTTATTTTATTTTATTTTATTTTATTTTATTTTATTTTATTTTATTTTATTTTATTTTATTTTATTTTNTTTTATTTTATTTTATTTTATTTTATTTTATTTTATTTTATTTTATTTTATTTTATTTTATTTTATTTTATTTTATTTTATTTTTTGTTATACTGTGCAGCTAGCAAATAACCTATTCCAGGTCACTGTGGCAAGAAAGCTTTATCCTAATCTCTGGAGTCATCTAATACAGGGGATGGAGTGCAAGGAGTTTGTGACAAAGAACTTGACTGAACATGAAGAAACAACACAGGTTCTGTCTTAACATAGTAATTATAGTCTGGACAAAAGGGACATTGTCTTTTTCTTCTCATTTTTCCCCACCAGCATCTGTGGTATGGTGGGTGCTAATGCTGATTTAACACCTGTCTCCATCCTCAGCCAGATGAAATGGGACACAAGAGATGACATGTCCAAGGAATTTGCCTGTGCATTCCAGGGGCGGCTCACATGATGATGGGAGAGACGGCTGAACCGCTGGGCAGGGTGCCTGGGGAGGATAACGCCTCTGATCTCAGACCCCAGGTGCTGCAGAAAGCCAGATTACTTGAGCATCTTTGCCTTAAACACTCCATTTGCAGCTCTTTTGCATCAACACCATGTGTGTAGTAGCACAACAGAGCAGGGTGGGTGGTTGTGAATTTATTTAAAATTCTTAAAAACAGGTTTGAAAGAAAGAGAAATATTCTTTTGGAATCTTCAGACCTCATTTCACGTTAGCTCAAAGCTGAGGGAACTAGTCAAGCTGTGAGACACAGAAATTGTCTTAGCGCTTTTACTTTTCTGTACCTATTGATACAACAAAAGCTATTTCCTTTCAAGCTCCTAATTAATCTGTATGATGCCATTGTTTTCGCTAGGACTGAAGTTGGCAAAAAATGTTTGAAAACCAGAATAAGAGTGACACAGTCCAAAAATTATCATCAAAGAGTGTATAACTGTGTATGGTTGCTGACACTGCAAACTCACTCAGCTATGGTATGATAGTTTAGAGAAGGAATAGATGGAGAATATGTATTCTCTGCATTTTGAACTACACATACTGAAAGCAGAGCAGTTAGGAAGAGGCTAAATCAACATGGCAGCATGCTGGCTGTTCCCTGGAATAAGGTGTTCCTGTCCCCCGCAGCTATGATGAATCAATATAATATTATGAGATCAATAGCTCAGGCCTGTAACTGTAGATCTAGTTAAGGCGGTATTTGTATTAAACACTTTACTGTTATTAAAGTTTACTATTGCAGCTCTAAACTCTGAGGCAAACTTCTGCAACTCTGCTATTTGTGTCAGCTGAACTCTCCATGACCTGTAGCCTAGTTAACTCCTTTTCATATTTCCCGTGTCACTGACAAAAAAGCTTTCTTGTTCTGTGGCATGAATAACCATTCTTGGTACATATTTCCCCAATTTATATATTTACTTTCTACTTCAAGAAAAATAAAAGAAGGTTCCTTTTCTATTTGTTATCATGCTGCTATTGTGTTTTTCTCTCCTTCTACTTATAAAATAGGAGGTGGGAATCAGGGAGCAGTTCAGGATTTTCTTAGTCAATAAATGGACTATATATTTTGGTAGATAATCCTTTTGTCAAGTGAACTTGTCCCTTTCTCTGCTGGTGTGACACTTCTATTGAAACAAAGAGATGAGATTATGATAACTGCTTTGCTCATTAGTTGTGATTTTTGTGTTTAATACACACTGAGTGAGCTGAGTCTGTTTGTCAGCTCTTCCTTCTATTTACAATTGTTTTTTAATAGTTAACAAAATATATAATAGGACACAGTTTCTTGTGAAGTTTGAGTTTATTTGGGATTCAATTAATGTCCCTGTCCGTGACTTTAGGTGTTCACAGGGAATTTCTGAGTTCCTGTGAGCCATCATGTTAGCTAGGTGAACAAAATCTTGGGATTACCGTTTTAAGGAACTGGCTACACAAAGGCTTTAGGAGCTGGGTAATATCTCATGAGGGTATTCCTGGCACAGCAGAGTATGTGCTGACAGGGTATGTTAGAGTGCAACAAGTACTTAATAAAGAATTGCAGTACAGATGTGGGAAGTTAGAGCTGGCTGTAGGAAGGAACCCCTTCACATCTGTACTGTGGATGACAGCTCATAACTCTGAAGCAACCATCACCAGTACCACCCACTACAGAAGCCCAGATGTCTCTCATAAAAGATTTCCTGATCCTCAGCTGCCTTGACACAGCAACTATAATGTTCAGTTTTTCATCTAGGGAACAAGACCTATTCATCTGTCGCAGCTTTTTGGAAGACACAGTGTATCAGAAAGATCTGCAACTGTAAATTCTGCTTGTGTTCAGCCTCACATGGGACTCAGTTCATTGAGTCTATACTTCTATGGGACCCAGTTGTTTGGATGAATAAGGATCCTAGTCTCACTCTTCAGAGGAAATATACTCCTTTCAGAGTATGAAATTGCTGACACTTTTTTTTTATGGTGCCCTATTTAGCTGTGGAAGGACATTTCCTTTACAAGGAAAAGTGGTGGTTCCTTTTCTTTGAGCCAAGAGAAGAGTATCACAGAATCACAGAATATGCTGAGTTGGAAGGGACCCACGAAGATCAACGAGTCCAAATCCTGGACATCCCCAAGAATCACACCATGTGCCTGAGAGGGTTCTCCAAACACTTCTTGAACTCTGTCAGGCTTGGTGCCATGACCACTTCCCTGGGGGAGCCTGTTCCAGTGCCCAGCCACCCTCTGGGTGAAGAACCTTTTTGTAATACCTAACCTAAACTTCCCCTGACAAAACTTCAGGCTATTCCCTTGGGTCCTGTCACTTGTCACCACAGAGAAGAGATCAGTGCCTGCCCCTCCTCTTCCTCTCATGAGGAAGTTGCAGACTGCGATGAGGTCTCCCCTCAGTCTCCTCTTCTCTGGGCTGAACACACCAGGTGACCTCAGCAGGTCCTCATAAAGCTTCCCCTCAAGGCCCTTCACCATCTTCATTGCCTTCCTTTGGACACTCTCTAATAGCTTAATATCTTTCTTATATTGTGATGCCCAAAAACTGCGCACAATATTCCAATATTCCAAGTGAGGCTGCACCAGTGCAGAGGAGAGCAGGACAATCACCTCCCTCGACTATCTGGTGATGCTTTGCCTGATGCTCCTCAGGATAGGGTTGGCCCTCCTGGCTTCTGGGGCACTGTTGACTCATGTTCAACTTGCCACTGACCAGGACCCCCAGGTCCCTTTCCGTGGCACTTCTTTCCAGCATCTCATTCCCCAGTCTATACAAACATCTGGAGTTGCCCCATCCCAGCTGCAGAATCTGGCACTTTCTCTTGTTGAACTTCATATGGTTGGCGATTGCCCAGTCCTCTAATTTGTCAAGGTCTCTCTGCAGGGCCTCCCTGCCTTCGAGCTCCTCCCAGTTTTGTATCATCTGAAAAAAAATCCACAAACATTACTTGTATGGAGAAGTGAGTGAACCACATGCTCACTGAGAATTTAGGCCCATACATTTGATGAGTATGGATCTGGAGAATGATGTGTGTATAGCTTAGCAAGCATTATCCCTCTGAAGCAAAGGTATGGTCCTTGACACAGTTCTTCACTCGCTTTCCTTTTGTCCACTTGCATGAAGGGTTTATTTTGGCACAGAGCAGGTGATAGACCATTATGCCATCCTTAGACCCTTCATCTCTGTAGCCTTGTGAGAGGTTGTGAGAGAGACGTGGAACCAGACACAGGTTTGATCCGTGCATTTGCCTCTGAACTCTGAGGCGTGTGGTATGGTAATAAATACCTCACACAGCTAGAGAAAACTGTCATGCCAAAGCAACACAAGTCAGGAAGGCTACCTGTTCTAGCAGGAGTTTGCCAATGAAACTGAGCAGTACAGACAGTGGTGTCAGCTTACAGTGTCATTTTTCTTCAACTAGAGCAGTAAACCCTGCCCAAGAGGACCTGGACATCAGAGCCATCGAGGGATGGGTTGGTTTTGAGAGGAAGATTCTTCACTTGGTCACCCTTCCTCAAAAGCATTGTAGTAAATAGGAATTGTTAGAAGTTGATATGCATTGTTTTGGGTATTTTGTTACTATTCAGCCAGGAAAGTGAAAATATAAAACAATCAGAGAAAATATTTGAAAAAAAATATATGTTTATGTTTATGTTTAAGTCTAGTTTCTGCTTTGGACTGATTGCACTGCAAAAGTCGTTGATCTAAACCAGAATATCAAGTTCAGAAAAAAACAGTTTAGTAAACCAAATCATGAAATTGCTTGTTCTCTGTTTTCCTTCTTTCTTTATTTTAACATTCTGGCTAAAATATGTTAATAATCATGGTGAACCTTTACCAAAACTAAAGAACTATATATATTATTTTAAGACTTCAAGTCATCCAGAGTTTATGCTTCAGGAGAAATATTTCAGTTTCCTATAAGTTTATACAGCCAGAGACAGTACCTATCTCTTAACCATTTAGACATGAAACATACTTTCATTCAATTAAACTTTAGACCAGATCTTGGCGTGTTATAATTCAGTATACTTTCACTAAAGCTATAGTGGTTTATGTCAGTGCAGTATCTAATCCGTTGCACAGTCATTTTCAATTAAATTCACTTTTATTATGATTACACATGGAGTGCAAGGAGGGCAGAAGATTAATATTGCATTGATTAATATTTTGCAATGTATTATAGACCTTGTTACAGAGGGTGTTCAGCCTGATCTATCTGCTCCCATCTGCCAAAGATGAATCACTGTTCCTAGGTGGAAGTGCTTCTGGGAGTCAGAAGCTGTGTATGGTGCAATGGAGAATAGACTGTCCTTCTTGGACAATTTATAAATTCCCTATCTGTGCCATAGCACCTAAATATTCTTAATATATTTATCCTTGACAACACCTCAGAAGGTGGGAGAGTGTTATCTTTATGGGGGAAGAACTAAGGAGTAGTGACATCAAGGAAACATTCAGGATACCTAGGATGAAAAGCAATTATATTCCTGTCTCCTGGGCATGTTCAAGAGCCAGATACTCCCTCTTAACTATCATAACATCCTTAATGGGTCACATTGTTTTTAGGAGCAAAACCGCAATGGCTTTATATGATCCATCTGTTTTTTTACGGGAAGAAAGAGGTTCGTAAATAACCTGTATTCACTGGATTTATCTGTGGCTTTTTTGCAGGTGGGAGAAATATTTGTTTAAATGAGATTCAGATTACTGGTGGAGCCAATGAATATGTACTTTTCCACCAATTCATAAAAAGGTATTGCAGTTGAAAACTGTAGAGTTTTCTCCCTGGTCTGTGAATTATCTAACACAAGAGAATTCATCTGCATTATTCTTGTTTCTAACAAACTATGTTAAAGCAGGTGCAAACCTTATCTTTTTTTTTTTTGCAAACTCTTCCCGCTAGGAAAAAAACCCAAACAGTGTTGGCATTTCCAGCAGCTTTCCTACTGCTGCCTGGCAGAGGACAAGCAGAGCAGTTTTCTGTTCACTGTTTGCTGAGCTGCCCCCTCTGACAGCAGAGGATCTGTGTTTTGGCTTTTCCTCTCTCATGTCATGTTTGGAATAATACAGCCCATCACCAGCTCCTCCTACTCATTTACTGGCAGCCTGCTGTCCTGGATTATTGCTGCAATTGATTGTTAGAGCAGAGCCTTGATCTGAGGCTTTTTTTACTGTAACATACTTCCTACTTTATAATCACACTAGTATGGGAAAAGGCAGGGAGAGGCAGAGAGAGAAAAGGAAAGGCTTTGTGCAACTCAAGAAAATTTTGTCCAAGAAATGGTGAATACATGGGCAGATAAACTGTGGATTAACAGGAAGTTATGTTGATACAGCAAGAATATACCTTGACATTAACTATATAGTCTATTTCTCTCTTACACAGTAATAGCTTATAGTCTATTAAAGAATTTCAAGGAGATGCAAGGCTACATTGTGGAAATAAATCAAGCTTGTCTCCCCGTGGAAATTACAGTGACAAATGTAGAGATACCACACATTCTTTCAAGAAGACTTCCATTCTAAACCCGTGAGTTCTGCTCCACAAAGAAAGAAGATTAACTACCTCCCCTTCTCTGAATGGGCTAATTGAGTCACAACAGTGATTTCAGCTGCTAGAAAAGGAGTACAGTTATGTCATTATTTTCTATGCAAAGGCAATTTTTTTTCCAGAACTTGGGATATTTTGCCAAGGAAGTGATTCTGATTTCTGCTGTCCCTTGGACAAACATATACAGGCATATATTTAGAAGAGTCATGTAACAGTCTAGTTTTGCTGTCCTTGGTGTCAGCATCAAAATTAGCACACACATTTCAAAGGCTGAAATGGAGAGGTTCGGTGTAAAGCAGTGCTTTTTCCATTAAACATATTTTAAGAGCTACATTAGGTGCTCCTACAGCTTTATGTCGAAGAAACCAGAAAGGGCTAATTTACAGTGTAGAGATGATGCTTTTTTTTCTGCTTTGTGATGGTACAAATTATACCCACTCACACTCAGTGCCTTTCCACATGGGGAAGTTAATGCACAGTGATGGACATACTAGGCTCCAAGGAGGTCCTTAGTGATTTCTGCTTTGAAAGTGGAGGAAGGTACAAGAGGTACTAATTGAAAGGATGAACTGACAACATAATATTTTCCATGTCAATCATTGTCTGTTTGTTTGTTTCTTTTTGTACCACACAGGCCTCTACAACATCTCATAGTTATTTCCATTTGTTTTGTGCATTAAAAGGTATTTCTATAAGTTTGTTTTAAATCTACCATATGATCATTACTGAGGGTGTTTTATAAAAAAATAGTGAATATTGAATGTTTGCCTGTTTGTCTTCTTTGTATCATCCATGATTTTCTACATAGTAATTAAACTACTTGTCTGAGAATTCAGATTTGACAATTTATTCACCTTTTCTTCTTAACTTTTCCCATCATAGATGATGCCTATCTAACTTCATTCTCTGACCTTTCTCAAATAAAGCTCATCCAACAGCTCACCCTCTCCTTCTTCTTGTCCATTCACCAAGTCCTTGCATGACAGTGCTCAACAAAGCCAGTCCCGGGCTTGTACAAGCTTCCAGAAATAACTCTTCGTTGCCCAGTTTGCTCCCAGAACTTCTAAGGAGCCTCCTCAAAAACATCTGAACTCCTCTTCAGATCAGTATCTCCCTTTCCTACTAGATTTTTGTGCTACAGAGAGAACAATAACGTCAATGCCACATCACCCTTAGCATCCTGGGTCTTGGCAGCCTGATGATGCAGCTGCCCTGCTTAGCCTGGACTCTAGTGAGAGGTAGGCATTCAGCTCTGTGCTCACCCCATGGACCTCAGTCTGAGCTGGATCCTATGATTCTGCTAACTTCTCGCTTCCACAGTGCTACAAGGCAAATGTTATGTCTCAAAAAGCTACTGTAGCTGAAAAAAAAATTACTGTGGACAAGAGAGGTGGAGAGAGAAAAAAGTTATATGGCACATTTCTAGAGTTTTTATCAGCCCCTAGGCGATATTTATTACTCCCATCTTCACTCCCATTAGAAAGGCCCATTCCTACTGTTTGCTTTGTCATATACCTGTTTCATCTTCTTTTTTTTTCAGTGTAGAAATGTCCTGGCCTTTTTACTCTCCTTTATTTCCCTGTGATTCTTCTCAGTATATTTCCTATCATATCCTTTTCCAAAGAGGTATCTAAAATTACCAGTGGTATTCAAGATGCAGACACACCATGCAGTTATATAATGTTACAAGCATGTTCTGTTTTATTTTCAGTTCCTTCCCTAATAATTCCCAATGCACTCTTTGCCACTTCACTGCCACAGAGCTGACTTTTCAGAGCACTATCTATAATGACTTCCAGATCTCTTGCTAGATTGGTAATAGCTTATTTCCCTAGCTAATAGCTAATTTAGAGTTCATCACTGTGTGTATAGTCATATAGATAGTTGTTTTTTCTCCTTCATGCACCTTACTTGCATTTATTGACATTTCATTTGTGATTCCCATTGAATTTAATCTGTGATTTTATTGCTTCATTACTCACTACTGTGAGATCCTTCTGTAGCTGTTTGCAGACAATTGCACATTTCATTATTGCAAATAATTATTTGTCTTCCGCAGATTTTCTTGCCTCATTTTTAACCTTCATTACCTATACAATTTTGAAACACACAGATCCCAGTACAAATCTTGTGGAACTGCTCTGGTAACATTCATCTATCATGAAACATAATATTTCATCCTTGCTCTTATTTTCTTATTTTTCAACTAGCTATTTATCCCTGCCAGTACAAATGGACCTTTTTTATTTTTTTAAATGCTTTCTGAGGGACTCTCACAACTGAGACCTCCATTATATCTTTCCAGCTGTGCTTGAGCTATAGCTAGTAAGCCTGTACGCTGTGGCATGTAAGCCAAGTCCCTGGGACTCCTTAATCTCTGGAGATATTGTGTTGGTTGAAGAAGACCATGAACTGTCTTGGGGAAGACTGTCTGGAGTCCGAGTATCGTGGTGATATTGTGCGGTCACAGTGCCACCATACAATGCTGCAAAGGGACCAAGAGGCCCACAGGGATTAGATCCTGGTGTCTCTCCATCCCCAAGCACTCAACCCCACCGTGAAGAACTGAATGGCATTTGGTGCAGGGTAGCTATGATTTTAATTTTGGTTTGGCTGTGGCTTTTGTATTGGAGAGTGCTGGTCTTAGAACAAGTATGTGTAATTCTAAGTCTTAATTCATAGCTCATGAAGTTTCACTGAGCTCCTAAAACCTTTTTTTTTTTTTTTTCAGAACCTAATAGAAAGAAGTCTGTGAGACTGAGGGGGAAAAAGAATTTCTTAGGTCTCTATGTTGCATTTAGGTACAAGAAAATATGTGACTTTATTTTAGAGCATATGAAAACTTTTGCAACCATGTTATCAACATGTTTTCCTTGTGCAAATGCCATATTTTTTTCCTTCTACTGATGAATTAACAGCCCATCTCAGTCTTTTCTGAATTTTTTGTACCATCCATATGAGACTCAACACAGTTTAGAAGGAAGATAAATTATTGTATGTGTTGTGAGGAATTGCAAGACAATGTGAATTACAAAGTCTTACTGCTTTGTACCTCTTTGCTAATCCACATCATACTGCAGAAACAGCAAGTTTTAAGTCTGGGTAGGATTAGTCTACTATTTTAATTAGACTTTTTTTTTTAATGCCTATTAGATATTCAGTCTGAGTAGAACTCATTAGTTATTGGCCCTTTTCTGAAGCAAGACAGTATTTAATGCAATATGTGGCACATTAAAAAAAGCCATTCCAAACATAGTCCCCCACTCTGTCTGAGTTTTTCATGCATGTAAACATGTTTAAATGAAACAGGACAATAAAGGACATTTGCCCAACCTTCTAGGGCATGTAGACTCAATTATGGGACTTCTGAATAGAAAAAACCCCAGTGGTTATATTTCCCTTATCTTGACCTTTTAAGCTGCCAATCTTTTACATATAAAACATCTTTATATGGTAGAGTTATTTTCATTATGTTTTTCTGATGTGTGTAATGTTTTATGTGAGGTTCTTGATGAAGGGCTGGAACAAGTAAATGTCTACAGCACGATCTGAGTGCAATGACATGCCACATGTCTTCACAAAAATGTCCAACTATGATCTTAGACTAGGGTGGAATTCCCAAACCATATGGATTAATCATAATTGCCAGCATCATTAGAAATAAAACCTCCCTTTAGATAAAATGCAACTCTGGCCTGGTAACCTTTCCTCCAAATGTAGTAGTATGGCTCAGAAATAGCCCTTCCTCTAAATGCCATAGTTTTCCATAACTCTTCTCCCTTTGGAATCAGTGTGGTCAAAAGTGGTTGGAAATGTACTGAAATTGGTATTAATTTATTTTTTTAAGGAGGAGAGAGGTCAGTGATTCTAGGATATGACTCCATTAGTGTTTTGGTTTTTTTTCCATGCACCTCCAAGGACACATGTCCAAATGCCTTACGGTCAGTTTAGTTTTTTGATTTTTCTAATTTTTATAAGTTTTATAAGTAGTTATATAGCAGAAGTAGCTTTAGAAACAGCACCACTTATTCTCTTACCCTTAGCACAGAAACTACACGCATTCCCCAACCCTATTACCCCATTCCATGCTCCCCCTATCAATTTTACCCCTGGATTCCATTAGAACATGCTTAGTCTCACTCTGAGATAGGCCTGTTCTGTTTGGAGAATGCTTGTACCTTGGCCTAAACCGCAGAGCACAGTCAAACTCTGGGTAACCATGTGCCCCCTGTGCCCCGAAGAAGATGAAGGTAGATAAAGAGAGGGTCCCAAAAAGACCCTCGCCACAAATTAAAACCGTTTTCTTATCTCACCTTTGAAACTAATTTGCCTTGGAGTTTTTTTCTCCCTGAATTTTCTATTAGGCATCATTCTATACAATCACCCTGTGAATTTTGTTATGAAAGCAACATAAGCGTAGAGGGCGAATAATAGTCTCAGTAGTGAAAAATCTGCCTTGGCTATTTGTGCACCAGGCCCAGCTGTACATCCAATGAAAGCAGTGGGAAACTTTCTGTTAATACTGGGGCAAGGAGCTCAGGCCTCAGCGAAATTCCTAATAGCAAATTGACTTAAATACTATCTAGTGTTAGTAAAAGAGAAACATGTCTCTCTCGGGGGAAATTCACAACACCCTTCTGCCAGCTGCAGACGTCTTTCACTGGACAACTGATTGGAGAGAGGAGCTCATCTGGAGTTTCAGTGGCCGTCCAAAGCAGCTACTGGTTTCTGAGAAATGTTGGTGTTGAAGATATCTTGTGCGGGAAAAAGGGAGGTAATTTTCACGGGTTTTGATTTGTCTGCACCTATATTCTGGTGAATCTATCTAATTAGCTCAGAATCAAACAAATCTCGGGTTGAACTGCTGGAAAATTGAACCCAACTCCCTTGAGTTCAATGTCCTATCTAAGAGGCTGGTTTTCATTTCTTCTGTGAGAACTTCGTGTTCTTTGGGTTTGACTCCACATAACAATGTCTTTCCATAGAGGTTTCTTGCTGGAGTTCTTTGCCTGATACAACTTAATCCTCCATTCACACCCTTCTGCAGCTGATGAATACTGGGATGTTCTCTAAACAGCTGCACTCATATGTGCATGCAGCATTGGTGACTGTATGGACAAATAGCAATTGCAATTATGCTGTGCTTTATGCTATGGCAACATAAAGAGAACAAGAGCATGGATCTGGCCTGACACTGACATGAAATGTGTGAAATAAAGCAAAAGGACAGGGCTCCTGGCTTCAGGAACGTAGACTACTCTGAGTCTCAGCTTGTAATCAACCACTACAGGTTTCCTTCTTCCGATAGTTCCTGTTCTTCTTTATCCTTCTGTTGCTTTTGCTGAGGCCTGAAATTTTTAAAATGGGAGAAAAAACAAAATAGATTTTTGTTGGGAATTCCCTTGAAAATAGTAGTGAGGAAAAAAAGACATTTGAAAATATGTTCCAGCTATTTAGCATTTGGCCAAGTTAAAAGCTGGTCTGAGCCTCAGAGACCTTTCTCTTTTTAGTCACAGAGATAGGTACCAACAACTGCCCTAGAACTATTTGTGTGAATTAAAGCAATAAAGAACTGCCTCAAGCTCAACCTAAACTGTATTTTAACATGTTGCTCCCTCTCTATGTATGGGTATGTGCTGTACAACTTCGAACTTGAGTAACCCTTGTTTCTACAGATTAATATAAACTTTCTTCTTGGTGCAAGAGACTTCATGCTTCCAGTGCCTCACAATACTTTTGCCCACAGCTTCTTGCCACACCAATTCCTGCTTTCTTCCCACATTTTATGAAAAAACTTTTTTTCCTACCTTTGCTTATAACTTTTAATTTCTGTCTATTATTTAACATTGCAACTGTTGAACCATGCTGGATATTGCAAATTATACAGCATAAAAACCTTCTGTGAAGTTTGGACGAATAATTTATTGTCATCCCCAGGGATACTTGTGTTTTTCCTTCCCATAAATGAATAAAAGCTTTTTTTGTTCCTTTCATGGAAACGAAAACATTCTCCTGTGGATATGACCTGCGAAATTAGGGAGACTTGAATTTCTTTTTAAGCCTTTCACTTGCTTTGACCTTGGGTGAGTCATCTGGCCATTGTGTGCTTCTCCTATCCCAGTGGTCAAAAGTGGATATGAACTCCACATGTATTCAACTCTTCTTATGACTGAGATATATGGATGGAAAGCATTAGGCAAGTGCTTTGGGTATCCACTAATTTCCTTTTAAAATCTGGTTTGCAGGAATAAACAGACATATTTTAAAAACTTTTAAGAAGATATTTAAAAAAAAAATTAGGACAGAAGCCGAAGACCATCCAAGTCAATGGGGAGGAACACCCTGATTTCAGAAGATTTGAAGTAGGTGCCAAGTGTATTTAGCACATGTTGCTGTAGGACTTATGTGATTGCAAACAAATGACCTGGCTGTGACTTTTTTCTGCATATATCTTCATTGAATTCAGGGAGGGAGGAAACCACCTGTGTGCATTTTTTTTCAGGATCAGAGCTCTTCTTCCAAGACACTGATTGGAGGAATGCCTTTCTGGAAGAATCTGAGCATTTAAATATGCTCAAAAGTGAAAATACTGTAATTCACAGACCCATTGTTTTAATTAATGAAGTGCTGAAGAATACCCTGCATCCCCCTTTAGCTGCCCTATTCTTTGGCTCTTTGTTCAATTCCCTGGATGTGAATATTATAAGCATGTGTGTCCTTATCCTTACTTTAAGCTTGTTTGTGGTTCATTATGAGCTATTAGGGAGCACACATCAAGCAATTGTTCTGGCAGGGATACAGGAGTTACTTCATATTCTAGCAGGAACAATTCTCTCCTAGCAAACATGAGGCTTCATGGTTGGATGTGGTACTCCCCAAAAAGGGAAGAGGGGGAGGGAGAAGGGAGAAGGACAAAAAGGGGCAAAGACCGAGCAAGTCAACCAGCCAACTGAAGGTAAATTAGCAAAATCTCACCACTTCCCTTTGAACAAGCAGGATGGCTGGACACGGCCCAGCGCTCTCCCCTCACGC
>NW_016690186.1:7090097-7103716 GCF_001604755.1 Lepidothrix coronata | reverse complement strand
TTTTCTTGCCTCATTTTTAACCTTCATTACCTATACAATTTTGAAACACACAGATCCCAGCACAAATCTTGTGGAACTGCTCTGGTAACATTCATAAACACATGGAGATCTGCTTTCTTCTACCATTAATCAAAGAATGGTGTCAGAAGAAGGAGAAATATCACTGCCCATAAAACAACTTTGTCTCCATACCTCGTCGAGTTGCATACAGAGGAGGGCAACAAACCTGGTGAAAAGGCTGAAAGGAATGTCAGGCTTTGGAAGAGTGGCTGAGGACTTTGAGTTTGTCTAGTTTGGAGTAAAGAAGGCTGAGTGCAACCTCATTGCTCCCTACAGCTTCCTGAGGAGGGGAAGTGGGGAGGGAGGTGCTGATCTCTTCTCCCTGGGATCCAGTGACAGGATGTGTGAGAATGGCACAAAGTGATGAGAGGGGAGGTTCAGAGTGGACGTCAAGAAGCCTTTTTTTACCAAGGCAGGTCAAACACTGGAACAGGCTTCCTAGGGAGGTGATTGATGCCCCAAAGCTGTCAATATTTAACAGGTGTTTGGAGAATGCCCTCAGTAATTTGCTCTAACTGTTGGTCACTCCCAAAGTGGTCAGGCAGATGGACTACATGATAATTGTAGGTCCCTTCCAACTGAAATATTATATTGTATTGTATTCTGTTCTGTTTTATTCTTCTATCCCCAAGTCTTGGTATAGATGCTTCCTTACTTTTTTCAACCACATGCTTCCTGAAAGTGTTTCCAGAAAGCAGGCTGGAAGGTTCCATCTGGAGATCAGATGCACAGCAAAGATCCAGCTTCTCTATTCTGCATGCTCCATTTGGTACTTCTCATCCCAAATGGGGGAAATCGGGGAGCTGCTGGGCAGAAGGGCCTGGAAACATGTTTCAGAGATCGGCAGCTGCTTCTGAAGCTGAGGCGTTTTGCTGTGGGCAGTTCTGTGGGTTCTGCACACTGTCTGGCAGACTTCGGGGGGGCATGTCTTGCAAAATGAACACCAGAGTTACTCCCTAAGGACCTGTATTAAAAAAAGAAAACGGTGACCTCTGTGTAAATGAAATGCTTGTTTACAGCATAGTGCTACAAATCTTTGTGCTAGGTTTCATAGCCTTAATGGTTTATAACAATACCCATCTTACAGACTTGGTGCAGAAGATGTAGAAGATATAGAAGGTAAGGATAATATAGATAATGGAGATAATAAAGATAACACCTACTCACCAACATTTTACACACAGCAGCCCTGACATTTAATTTTGTGTTATGCTCCCAAAATACAGAACTTAGCAAAAATTAAGTCAAGATACAAGTATAATAGCTGTACGTTATAGAGCCAGCATTTGCTCCTAGTCTGTTACATTACGGCTTCTTAATTACTCCAAATGTTTCATTAACTAAAGGTGACAATACTGCAATTATATCTTAGTCTTTGCATTTGTTTTCACATCTTAGATGTAGAAATTTCCTTCCTTAGACACATCAAGGGACAGGTGGTTGGAACTGGGGTTATGCAACTTAATATTTACAGAGAGTTTAAAGATGATCTGAGAAGAGCCTGAGAAAAGGCAAGAACCTGGATTTGAACATATAAAACAAGCATTTAAAGCAGTTCAGTGAAGGGAAGAATGAGTCAAGGAATACCCTGGTCTCCAACTGGCAGTGATGAAAAAAGCAGAATGGAAAGCAGGTGCATAACAGAGGATTTCTGGGCATGATTTCCACTTGCGATGCTCTGTGAGAGACCCATGGGAAGAGGAAAAGGATGCTGACTGCAGGATGTCAACAAAGACCTTGGAAGAGACTGATCCCTTCTGTAGGCCTTCTGCAGGCCCCAGGGCAAAGCTTGTGATTGTGCGCAGATAAGTGAAATTTTCTTAAAGTTATTTCCAGTGCACAGAAGAGAGAAGTCTGAAGCTGGAAATCTACAAAGAGAGTTTGTATTTACAGAATGCTCATTTGCCTTGTACAGAGGGATCAGTCTGGCTAATATTTGAGTTTCTGCAGATGTTTCACCATCCTCCTGGGTTAAAAGTTGGCACATTGGAATGGCAGAAGTCGAAAAGATTTAATTTAAATTAAAGAAACCAAACCAACCTTAACAGCATGCAAACCCAGTTTCATTTTACTACAAAAGCAAAAAACAGGCAAAAAATGTATTGAAATATAGAGTACAGAGTGATTTACTTGAAACACTTCAATTGATTACAAGGCTACACAGGCATTTTATTGAGAGGGTGGGAGGAAGAAAAATCGTTATTCAAATTGTCTGATGAAGTTTAATGTAACAGTATAACATTCAAAAATAAAAACTTTTGCAATGAAAAAGGTGTTTTTTAAAGTGATTTAGTTTATACTAGTAGTTTCCAAGCTAACTGTCCTATTAAAAAGTGCAATGTCTAGGAATTCAGGTAATAAGAGGCTTTGCTCCAGTCTGTTACATGCCATTAAGAATCTTGTAAAATATCAGTTTTTCCCCAACGACAGAGGATTAGGAATTGGGAATTAGGATTAGAAACACTTCATCATTGTGGGGGTTTCTGGAATGCTTTTAAAATCTCCTCTGTAATACTGATGTAGAGACAATATTTCATTTCAATCAGCAGCTCATGCCTACATTGCTCTTTAGGATCTGCTGATTTTCCTTACCATGGCACCCTGCAGAAGTCTGAGCTCCCCATGAGCTGTGGTGCTGCATTATTCCCCTTTTCCATCCATTTCCTTCTTCAGTAACATCCATCCCCAAACTCTTACTTCTGAAAGCCATTCATCAGGGTTTCTCACCTATTATTCACAATTTTTCCATGTGTTACATTTCTTCTTCTGTGGGCCTTAGCACAAAACTACTAAACAAATACAGTTTGACTTCCCTATTTCCCTTTTCTTTTCTCAGTGTGCTCATTACCTTGCTACTTAACAAAAGAAAACCCCTTTTCTCCCAAAAGAAAAGGGCACTATCATTGATGTTGGGCATCAAGTTAACATGATATCAGATGTTTATTAGGAAACAGGCATCTCAAGATAGTCATATAGTCAGCATCCACCTATTCTCAGATGTTTTAAAGGGAGACAGGATAAGATAGTGAGATAGAAACATGAGACTCTCAGTAACTACCATCTCTCTAAATGAACCCCAGAGCTGTAAGTGAATTATCTCTCTCACAAAGGCATACAGATAGATGCTATGTCCTAAAGTGGATGGTGAAGGGAACACAAAGATTTCTGTGAGATGCATGCCTTGGACAAAGGTTCCTTGTTTTTTCTAAGAATATGTGTTTGGCTACCCAGGCATCGTTCCATTATGGCTGTAGAATATTAAAAATTTACTGCAGTCCCAATAGAAATGGTGTATACAAATGGGATTTCATGCTCTCTTTCTCTTAAAATTAATTTCATATGGAAGTTGCTGTAACCCTTAATTTCAACAGAATCAAGATTTTGTCCAAATTGCTACTTATTATATATAAACCATTCACTAAATGGTTTCACTAAGGTCAGGGTCCCCTTCTCCTGTCTTCTGTCTCTTCACTGTCCCCTTCTCCCTGTCTTCTGTTCCCCTGCTTTCCCTGTCCCAGAAATAAAGACCTTTTCTCTGTCAAGAAGCTAACTGGAGGATGTTTCAGTTTCCAATATATGTATACTACTGTTGTTAACTAGCCAAATCCAAATTAAACTCATTTTTCCCCTAGCTTAAACAGGTGAGGCAAAAGATGAAGGAATCAGAATTATCTTCCCTAATTTGTTATTTGCACCTGCATATAGTACTAAAATACCACAGTTAACCCCAAGACCCAGCTTATATCACTCTTTGAGGTACAGAAGAAAAGAAAAGAAAATGACTATGTAACAAACACAGGCCAATTTTCTTGGGCTGCTAAAGGCCATAGTTGGGAGTCCAGCATAATTACTCTCAAGCCATTATGCACCAGGTGCAGTTTTGCTTACATAAAGCCAACCAACGCATTGGACAGTAATATGCTTCTATCTGTCATTCATAGCATCATAATATCTGTAATTTAACTCCTTTGGAGTTTCTGTAAGGTCTCTGAAAAAAGCAAGTGGAACGATGTCTATGGCTGATGCCTTAGGCTTTTTGTGGGTGTTAAATACATGTAGGCAAATAGCTGACAAACCACATATTCAAACTAGCACATGCATATTCATCTGTTTTACTTCCATTTGCGTAGGACTCTTTTAACTTGGTCGAGAAAAAGTGTTCTCCCTTCTGCCCTCTCTTTTCACTTATTGTGCCCCTATCATCACTTATTGTAAGAAAGTAACACCCTAAACTACGTAGAGATGTAGCCTAAAATATGTCAAGATAGAGAGGGAATAAACACACCTACTGTGTGTATGTAGACCTTGAAGGGTCAGACCCCCATCATGACTCCTCTGCAGCTGGTGCTTATTAGCCCAGGAGAAGAGTACCGTGTTTGTCACCTACATTACAGCATCTCCTTATTCTCACATTAACTCCTGTGATTAAATCCTCTCAAATACAGTGAAATTGGGTGGCTACTGTCAGTGGTGTTAGAAGCAGAATGGCAACCTCTGCACCAGGATCTTTCCAGGTGCATAGCAGAAAGGAGAGCTCCTGCACATCTGGCTCCCTGTAGGAGTGAAGTGTCATCCCAAGTAACCCTGAGATGGGAGAGGAGGCCACAGCTTCAGAGCAAGCATGGGAGAGACTGTCTCATGATGCCGTGGCAGGGTCTCAGGACATTTTAATCATCTCCCTCTGTACCCAAGGAATCAGGAACAAGGCCAAAAGAACTTGAAACCCCTAAAATGTATTTCTCAAGTTCCCATATTCAGGAATCCTACCTGGACTGAGAACAAATGAAGGTGAAATTTGGTGTTGTCCCACTGGAGACATGAGAGGAGTCCTGGCTTCTTCTCTTTATTCTCAGCTTTTCAGGAAGGTTTTAAATTCACGAGATATTTGCCATTTGTGATTTCTTGTTTCACTCTTCTCCATCAGCCCTGGACTTATTCCAGGACCCAGACAGCACTAATAACCAGCACTCAGGTATATTTACCCCATTTTATTGTGTGCTGAGACAGGCTCTGCAGGACCCTACTCATGCTTGCACTGGATGTGACCAACAGTGCTTCCAGCTCTTTAGGCTAGTGGTGACCTGTGCCAACTTGCTTCCTGCTGCAGTGGCGAGAACAACTCCTGAGTCTATTAGATTTAATCAAGTCAGACTTGCTCTTACCCCTCTGTCACTGATCCTTGGCTGCTCCCTCTTTCTTGTTGACCCCAGTTGGCCCTATTCATCTTCAGCAGGTACCTCCTCATTGTCTCCTTTCGCTTCTCTTCTGTTTCCACCCTCTCTCTCCCCAGTCCCCTCGTCTTGTACAATTCTGCTCCAAAGTGTAGTTAGCTGGATCTGTACAGAAATGAATATAGCATTTCATTTTGTCTAGCACTGCCTAACTTTCAACTGATGTAATCTTTTCAAAGAGGGCTACCCAGTACTACTGTAATACATACCATTATTTTTAACCCACAGAGGACATTTAACCCATTGGATCCTCAAAATAAGATGTGACCTGTTGCTGCCTGTTTAATATAATCAAACATTTGATAGTTGTGGTGAACTTTCAACACTGGAATAATTTTATCAACATTTTTCTTCATCTTTTTTATTTATATAAATACACAAATGTGTGCGCGTACACACACACACACATATATAGATACATACATTGAACCCTGAGCAAAACTTTTTTTTTCCAGGTGCATCCTCTTTGCTGAGTAAAAAATTGATCCTGCTAGTGGTCAAAGCTTATTGTTGGTTTCTGTAGAAGTTTCTTATTATTTTCCACTATCTCTTTCAACTCACTGGATTAATCATCATGAACTTTCCTAGACTTTCTAGTTCTGATTCTTTAATTTGATATCTCCTCTGATATATTCCACAAAACTTGCAGTAACTTTTGCTTTGAGTGGCCTTCCTGCTGTGTTTCTGCCTATCATTTCAGTAAGAAATTTTCAGCAGAGGTCCTCTCAGATCTCGAGAGTGTACAGAGCAGTCAAGGTCTGCTGTGTGCTTACTGCCTTGTACTGGCACCCAACCAGAACCTGTGGTGCTCACAGCTGCTGCACCTTTTTTGCCTGCAGCACATTCTGAATTAGCATGTACTGAAAATATTCATTTCACAGATGTTCAGCTTCAAATTCCACTGTTTAGAAGACAGACTTTTTTAGAAAAAGAGCAGATTTTAAGGAAAGAGTCTTTCCATGGGTAAGTGGAACTTTTCACCACTTTATTTTCTTTTTGGAGTAGTCTTTGCACAGCAAAATGTCAATACCTGGAAAAGTTTATTTAACTCATATTAATTGTTGCTGTGTGTGTCTTAGGTTACACTTACACCTGCTCTTGTGTACTAGTCCTGAACTAATTAGGTCAGCCACAGTAGGATCTGAGCAGGGTCACCCACATATGTTATGGCCCATATATTAAATGTAGGATGGCTGCAGTGGATGGCTACTGGTACACATACTCTGTATCCTCTGGTATAAAATCCTAAAATAACTGAATTAAATGAATTCTTGCCATCGATTTCAAGGGAAAAGTTTTTGCTTTCCCTTTGGTTCAAAACGACAAAATCTCAAAGTAGTCTGAAGGTGTCTTTTTCCTTTCTGTTGTGAAGCATAAATTTTACTTTTACCTTCATCATCAGGACAGACATTACCGGGAGCTATCCTTTGGACAGAAGGAACATTAAAACTGCAAAATTCTAGTTTGATGAACACTTGTGAGGAATATTTTCAAATGTGTTTTTCCTCAAGGTTTCTGCTTCTGTGTGCAATCGTTGTTCATTTAATTCAGACAGCACCTGTCTCTGATCATTATTTTTTAGATTTCTAGTACTACATAAACTTAATCTAGAAAAGAAAACGTCCCATTGCTAAGATAGTCTACTGGAATCCCACTCCTGTTTTGACTAATCCTTACACCGATCCATTGTCTTAGCTAGAGATATATAGTCTCTTCTGTGCCTTGCTGTGGTCTCCTTCTTCCCTTTTCCTAGTGTTGCAGATACATTTTCTGTCACTGCTTCAGAATTTCCTTACTGTTCTTACAGTAAAAATTCCTCTAATATCAGCAGCTGATATGAGCAGCCACCCCAGGAGCAAAAATTCCAGAACTTCTTATTGTTGTAGACTATAGGAAGCATCACAAAAACCTCGGTTAACATGATGCCTTTTTAGTTAAGGCCCTATCCTGGCTCAGATTGCAGCTCTGAATGCCATGAGGCACCATGGATGGATAGGCACATAAAGATGAACTTCCTCTATGCCTGGAGTTAAAAACTGGTTTATGTTTGTCTTCTACTGACATTTTTTATACTCTCCATCCACACACTACACATGCTACTAAGATTGGTACTATCTGCCAGCTTTTTGTGGTGAATATTTGCCAAGAGAAGGGCACTTGACTACTCCAGAAAGGAAAAATGAAGTCACAAATCCTCCCTTTGTTTTTAATTATGACTTCTGGTATGGACCTGTTGACCTCTGCTCCCTGTGTTCCTTCTGCCTAATAGAATGATCACCAGAGTTGGAAGCTCAGTCTCTGTCTCAGCCATGGTGTCTTCAAAGGCAGTGGTGTGCCTTCCTCTTCTCCTCTGGGACAGCATGTCTGGAACCATCAGAGGAACAGAGGATTTTCTCTCATGAGTCTTCTTGGTTTCCTCCTATTTCCTCTGTATGCTGGGAGCAGAGAGTGAGCAGGTTCCAATTGGGTGCCAGGACAAGGCAGCAGGTGCACAGCAGACGACGACTGCGGTGTGTACGCTCCAGATCGGAGAGGCCCTCTGCTGATCAGTCCTTACTGGAGGGATAGGCAGGAACACAGAAGGATGGCCACTCAGAGCAAAAGGGACTGCAAATTTCTCAGAGCATAATATCGAGGGAGACATCCAGTTGAAGAGGGGAATGAGCAAGGAGTTGGGTGGGTGTTTGGCTGTTGGCTGGGGTCAACCCACCGAAATGATCACGTGAATAGCACTGAGGTGCTACTGTGTGATGTGTAGGTAGTAAAAACAACTTTATGTTTTCACTCATTTGGGTTAAGGAGAGTTTTTGTGCCTTGAACTGTCTTCTGACTGAACTTATAATGAATTGAAAAAACTCCTGGGAAAAAGAACAAAGGAAATCCTTTTATTATATCTGGAACAGCAACCCTTCAGCTGTGTTTCCATACATAATAAGATTCACTTATTTTGTTACTACCAAACCTTCAATTCTTAAGACAGAAGAGACGCACGGCTATGAGTAGAATATATTGTAATATATTACAAACCAGAATATTTTGATTCCTTATGATTATGAAAGGTTTTGATGTGCTTAAAATTATCAAAGTTTCTACTGTTAAACCACTATGAACTGGCCAAATAACTACTGGAGACTGAAATACATACATATCTATCTATCTATCTATCTATCTATCTATCTATCTATCTATCTATCTATCTATATCTATCTATCTATCTATCTATCTATCTATCTATCTATCTACACATACATGTATACTATACATATATATTTTATATATACATGTACAGATTTTTATATATATAATTTTTATACACACACACACACATACACATGACTTTTGAAAGGAACTCTCTTCACTGCAGCTAATGGGAAACTAGTCCTAAATTAAGCAGAGTTGAAAAACAATAAAAGAAAATGCTCTCATCAAATTTAGAAATTTGATGGCAGTTTGCTTAGAATTACTGGGATCAGAAAGGAGTTTTTCACCTGAGCAAAAAGCTGAATATTTAAGTACTCATTTTAGAAAGACAGCACTCCCATAGCTGCAAGTGCTGAATTGTACTGCACTGTTTGCAGCCTGGACACTGTGGGAGAATTTCAGCGTAATTACTCATTTAGCTGTGACCACCTCCTTTTTGCCACACCTTACACAACACAGTGTAATCTACTACAGAAAGATGTAGTGGGCTGCTGGAAGAAGTAGTGAAGTCTGTGCAGCTAAAAAGACCTGGGGTCAACTACTAAAATGCATTAAATTTCAGTGGTGAAGTTTTCAAATCTGGAAGAAATAAATGTCATAAGCACACAGACAAGGAATATTTCCTGAGCTATTAATGTAATTTTCCTTTCAACACTCCTACACTCCTGGCATTTACAATATTTCTTTTGGTACTGAAGTGGTGAACAGAAGAATTCAAGAACGTCTGTGCATATTTAAGATACTAATCCCAGATTATTTTAAAAAGTCAGCACTTAGGTAACATTAAAGAAAAATGAACTAATGAAGTGGTTTAGTCTTGGTGTTTCTGGTCATGATCTAATCATGCAGCATTTGCATTACTTAGGGATGGTGATTCTTTTCATAAAAGCGGAGACAAAGTAATCCAATCGTTTAAATATGAGATAATTTTATAGATTTACACTCTAACTTGCATGTAGCTCAGTTCCAGTATTTGTGTTGGCAGAAATGGTTGAGCAATGTGTTATATTAGCAAAAGGTTTGAAAAACAAAATGGCCCACCAGCTTACCATATTTTTGAGAAGTAGGGCATTTCTAAAAGTCATACCCCTAGCAGAGTTGAAACAGAAGTACAAAAGTATAAAACCACAACAGCATCTATTTCATTGAATCCAGACAAGTACTGATTGCAGTTAATTTGGTTATGCTGACAGGCTAATCCCTGACAGTTTTCAATCTCCACAAATAAAAAGCATTAACTTGCCTTCTGAAGCCTCTGAACTTGTCTGAAACCTGTTTCCTTGACATTACCCAAGTGAGGGCCTTCCTCAATGTCTTACAGTGTCAGGAGTACTGGACACACTTAAGTGAAGCTGCAGGCACCAAGATATTTAAAGGGGGAAAGTGGGAAAGTCAGGATTTCCTGAAATTGGTTCCCTTGACACTCCAGAAATGCAAAGCAGTCTTCTCCTCAGGATGGTGTAAGAAGGTGATACCTACTTCTGTAGGGAGGATGAAACACTACTTTTCCCTTCCCACCTTCATTGCTTTGTTTTTCCTCTCTGAAGGCTCAGGCTCAAGCATATATCAATACTTTTCATTCTCTTTGGCCTCACTCCACTGTTTCAAGTCCTTCTGCAGGTTTTATAGCCAAGATCTCTAGTTGACTGATGTCTCTCTCTTATTCTTCCTGCATGAAATATGTTCTTATGTAGCAGTCATTGGCAGGCACCGGGTGCCTGGATAGCTCTGAATTGTTTGATAGTAGGGGTAGTGGGCATTAAATGTAATTAATCTCTCCCCTCCATCAGTCTNCTCTCCCCTCACGCGTGGCAGATAACAGCAGTCACTGTAGGCCTCAGCTCCAGATGAGCCAGACCGAGACAGGGACCCACCGTTCTCGAACCTCGCCGGAAAGGAAGAGAGCGAGGTCCCTCCTGCTGGCTTTATTTATACCCCAAGTTACGTAAAGGGATAGCATGGAATACTTCCGTGATCACCTTCCTAGTTCCTTCCTAGTTACAAGCTGGTCTCCAGGAAGGCCTAGAGTGAAACCATCACACTCTAGAAAAGTGATAACTTCTAGGAAGGCACCAGACCATAAGAACTGTGCTCCTAGAACATGTACATCTCAATCCCATTGGCTAAAAAGGAGACCAAGGATGTGGGGGATGCTGTTTGAGGCACCTGTTGCAGCACTGGTGATGAGACTGCAGACGTGCACAGATACAGCGGCCAGCTGAGTGGAGTGAGAAGCCCCCCAGGGCAGCCCAGAACTTGGGACAGGCTAATGCCACCTGACTGCTCACCGACTCTCTCTGATGGCCAAGGGGAGAAAGGGGAATGGGGCCAAGGTCTTTGCTGCTGCCCTGTGATATGCTGTGACTGCAGACTTCACACCTTGTGCTAGAAGAGTTGAGATGTCTGGTGCTGTCAAAACTCGGACTGTTGCTGCAGCTGTGGTTTCTGTGCACCGCTTTCCTGCCTGGGGAGCAGCTGTTGTAGCAGCTGAAAACTATCTTGGCTAGTGGCCCCACACCTACTATAGGTCAGACAACCACACAATAATTTAATAAATGCAGGCAATTCTCAACAACTTTTTGAAATCCCCAGATCTTGACTGAAACTTGTGTAAGCCAGTTCCCATTAACTTCACCCAGATTTGAAGCAGGCACTACAGCATTATTTTTAAGCCTATCAGAAAATCATTTCAGTCTTAATGTTGTTACAGACACAACAGAGAAATACACTAATGTCTTCAAAAAGCTCCTAGGTAATTTACAGAAGCTGCAACGAAGGCAAGGAGCTGAGCACTGGGAGACAGATCTGATAACTTGGTGCAATACAGGTTTGTATCTGTTAATTCAGCATGCATGAACTGCTGCAGTTTGTAAAAGATGACTTCTGTGAAAAACCCATCTGCTACGCTCCCTCATTTCTTTGTGCTGGAAAATGTTGCAAAAGCTACATACAGGGTATTACCTCCACACACATGCGATTGCTGTGATCCATTCAAACTTTGAGTTTCTTCTGTAAATACATCTCAAATGCAGAATTAGTCTAAATTGCTCAATCTTCTCTTTGCACAGTTTCTGGTCATTTTAAGCCACTCCGTTCTGTCAAAGCAGTTGAAAAGGGCCTTGCTCCCTTGTCCTGGGGCAACTTGGCAGCTGGGAAAAAGGAGATTTCAAAGGAGGGCAGCACCCTCTCAGGGTTGGGTACCCCCACAGTATTTTGGAATGGCAAATATTTTGTTCAAATTTAAAAAAAACCAAACAACCCAAACATCAGGCAACTTGCCAACAGTCTGAAAGGAGACTTGAGTCTGCTTGAATAGGTGTGTTCAGATGAAGTCCTGGATCGCACTGGTAATTACACAGACCCTGTTATCACAATAACTCATTGCCTTGTAAAGGTGAGAAAACACTTGTAAAATAATTAC
Organism: Lepidothrix coronata; assembly: GCF_001604755.1. Taxonomy (NCBI): domain Eukaryota; kingdom Metazoa; phylum Chordata; class Aves; order Passeriformes; family Pipridae; genus Lepidothrix; species Lepidothrix coronata. Next base: position 7,091,803 of record NW_016690186.1, on the reverse strand, counting down.
ACCTAAGCCCACATACTTCTTAAGGCAAGGCAGTGCTAGCAAACCCTTCTGCTAGTACTTGCTTCACCCTTCTGCTTCAGAGGATCGAACTGCTCTGTAGTGGGGAAAAATGCAGAATAAGCCCAAGGAACACAGACATTCACATATGCAAACCCAACCTGAGTAAGTACAATTTCTGATTGGAAACAGTTATGCACAGAAAACATACATAAATGCTTTAAATATGTGTGTGGACTTCATAGGGTAGAGCCAGGAATTTCATAGTAGAGGAGGGAGGTGGGCTGCAGGTAAATAGGCTCATCAGGAGATTAATTATCTGCCAAACTACACTGATTCTTCTTTACAGTAAACAGCCAGTGCTTAGTATTCAGGACAATTTTCAAGAAGACCTATACTTTCAGTCTAGTGGTGACAGGCACCAGAACCTCCCAAGTTGCTGGATGTTTCCTTTTAAATTCTTAATTTTGCCTCCACTTGAACAGAGACAAACACAAACAGCAGGCAGAAACCACTGTTTCTTCAGAAGAGTAATGTTCTCAAGAAATGGCTGCAGAACACACATAGTGCCTGTGTTACTGGAAGAATTCAAGGAATAAATCTGCAATTTTCCCCAGAAGAAAGCTAGGCACAGAATTAACACACAACATCTCTTTGCATAATTTCTTAGGTCCTGAAAAATGGGGAAAGTCTCTGCAAATATCTCCAACTCTTTCATTTAGCAACCCTTGAAAGACAGGAGCAGAAAGTTCACTTTGATACAAGGTATTAGATAATGCCTTTTCAGAATCCTTCCCAAAATATGTGACAAAATCTGCTATCAGCGTTTAGTTTTGTTATTTTTTTTATTTTTCTGCCCAGGCAAGTAGCTGGTCTGTGTACTCATCAACTACATACACAGCCAATGACCTCTGTGTAGCAGCTCTGTTCCCAGGACAGACCGATGGACAGGCAGCACTGGAGGAAGCTACTCATCAGTCTGGTTCTACAAGGATGGCTACCACACACTCTGCTTCACTGCCGTGTTGTTCAGCTTCGTTCTTCTTTTGCTATTCACATCTCACAGTATTCGGGCGCTTACTATCAATGTGATCTTGGGTCATTCCATGGAGACCGTCAGGTCTGCACACAAGAAGTGATGCCTTCAAACTGCTCACCCAGCTGTAAAGCCTCTCTGTGCACCAAGGTTGCCAAATGGCATACCTTCACTGGCGTTGTGGTTTTGGAGAAATTATACTTCATTGCAATGTGTAAACAAATTCCTCATATCTGACAATTTCAGATCAAAATCTTTGAAACAATGCTTGAACCACTAGATGCTGCTGTTGGTCACTGTCAATTGAGAGAGTGATGCTCCAAATACTACCACCTCTCAACATTATAGAAGGCAGAAGGATGCTAGATGTGATGTTAAAGTGGAAGGTCCTACCCATTCCCCTCCAGCTCCTGGGGACCAGCAGTGGCAAGATCGAAAAGGAAAATATGCCCCGTGCCTTATCACAGCCTGTCCTGCTAGTACAAAGAGAGTAGAGAAGATGGAGTTTGGTAGAAGTGGAGGCAGAGGTAACATGAAACAGCTTGATCCCAACAGTGTTAAGGGGTGGTTTGGGGGGCCTCTGGTGGTCTAGTGGTTAGGGTGCAGGACTCTCACTGCTGCGACCCGGGTTCGATTCCCAGCCCCCCGGGCAGATGGAGCTCGTCAGCCCTGT